>NW_006922222.1:1026059-1033668 GCF_000298275.1 Orycteropus afer afer | reverse complement strand
TTAATGATTAATGATCATAGGATGGTGCAGAACTGGACAACATTTCACTCTGTTATACATAAGGTCACCATGAATTGGAGCCAACTCAGCTCCAATTCAACAAAACAACTTTGACCAAGTACCTGGCCAGTCTGACACTCAGATTTGCCATCTTTAAAAACTGAGAAAATACCTCCACACTTCTTGAGTTTTGTGAGGAATAAATGAGATAATGCATACCTCCAAGCCTGGTATAGACCTTGCCTCAGAAAATGCAGTTAGTCCCTGGCATCTCTTCACAATGGCGCATACATGGATGATATCAAATGGAGTTGAGTAATTGTGTGTGTGTGTGTGTGTGTGTGTATCAGTGGTACTATAAGGAAAATTATTGCCTTGGGAAATAGTTTGTCTATATTGTTGTTGTTGTTAGGTGCCCTAGATTCAGTTCCAACTCATAGTGAACCTGTTTACAACTGAATGAAACACTATCCGGTTCTGGGCCATCCTCACAATTGTTGAAATGTTTGAGCCCATCATTGCTGCCATTGTGTCAATCCATCTCGTTGAGGGTCTTCTTTTTCACTGATTGTGTACATTACCAAGCATGATATCCTTCTCCAGGGACTGGTTGCTTCTCTAAACATGGCTAAAGTACATGAGATGAAGCCTGGCCATTCTTGCTTTTAAAGAGCAGTCTGGCTGTACCTCTTCCAAGATAGATTTGTTCATTCTTCTGGCAGTCCACAGTATTTTCAGTATTCTTCCCCAACACCACTATTCAAATGCATCAATTTATCTTTGGTCTTTTCTTATTCATTGTGCAGATTTCACATGTATATGAGGCTAAAGAAAAGACCCAGGCTTGGGTCAGGAGCACCTTAGTTTTCAAAGTGACATCTTTGCTCTTTAATACTCTAAAGAGTTATGCAGAGCTACAAGCCTACAAAACTCTAAAGAGTCTTTTGCAGCAGATTCGCACACTGCAATACATTGCCTAATTTCTTGACTGCTGATATAGTGCCAGAAGATGAGCTCTTCAGTGTGGAAGGCACTTAAAGTACAACTGGGAAAGAGCTGCCTCCTCGAAGTAGAGTTGACCTTAATGACATGGACAGAGTAAAGCTTTTGGGACTTTCATTTGCTGATGAGGCACAATTCCAAATGAGAAGAAACAGCTGCAAACATCCATTAATGATCAGAACATGAAACGTATGAAGTATGAATCCAGGAAAACTGGAAATTGTGAAAAATGAGATAGAAAATCTAGAGATCTACATCCTAGGCATTGCTGTTGCGTTGCTGTTATTGTGTGCCTTCGAGTCGGACCCGACTCTTAGTGGCCCCTCCTTGGGTTTCCAAGGCAGGATCACTATGGAAGTAGATTGCCCCATCTTCCTTCCAAGGAGTGGCTGGTGGGTTTGAACTGACAGCCTTCTGGTTAGCAGTCAAGTGGACTGGTATTGGAAATTTTTAATCAAATATATGGTCTGCTATGCTGGGAGCTGAAGAGGAATGATGTCATATCCATTATCACAAAGAACAGTTCAAGATCTATTCTGAAGTATAATGCTGTCAGTAATAGGATAATATCTACATGCCTACAAGGAGGACCAGTTAATACCACTATTATTCAAATTTACTCACCAACCACCAAAACCAGAGATGAAGAATTGAAGATTTTTACCAACTTCTGCAGTCTGAAACTGACCAAACATTTAATCAAAGTGTATGATTATTACTAGTGATCGGAATGCAAAAGTTGGAAACAAAGAAAAAGCACCAGTGGTTGGGAAATATGGCCTTGGTCATACAAATAACTCTGGAGACCATATGATAAAATTTTGCAAAACCAACAAATTATTCATTGTAAATACATTTCTTCGGCAACAACATAAACAGTGACTGTACACATGGACCTTGCCAAATGGAATACACAGGAATCAAATTGACTATATCAGTGGAAACAGGTGATAGAGAAGTTCAATATTATAAGGCAAAACAAGACCAGGAGCTGACTGTGGAACAAACCATCAATTGCTCGTATGAAAGTTAAAGTTGAAGCTGAAAATTTTTTAAAAGTCCACAAAAGCCAAAATATGACTTTGAGTATATCCTATCTGAATTAGAGACCATCTGAAGAATAGATTTGAAGCACTGAAAACCAATGACCAAAGACCAGATGAGTTGTAGGATGACATCAAGAACATCATACATGAAGAAAGCAAAGCATCATTTAAAAGGTAGGAAAAGAAGAAAAGACCAAAATGGATGTCAGAAGAGATTCTGAACTTGCTCTTGAACAGAGAATAACAAAAATGCCATGCACTGCCGTAGAGTTGGATCTGACTCATAAAAACCCCTCCTTGGATTTCCCAGGTGGTATCACTACAGAACAGAGAGTAGTTTAAGCAAATGGAAGAAATGATCACAAAAAAGAGTTGAGTGAATAATGCAAAGGGCAGCTCCAGAAGACATGGTAAAGTATTATAATGATGTGTGCAAAGACCTGGACCTGGAAAACCAAAAGGGAGGAACATGCTTGGCATTTCTCAAGCTGCAAGAACTGCAGAAAAAATTTAAGCCTCAAGTTGTAATACTGAAAGAAAAAATATTGAATGATGGAGAAAGCATCACAAAAGATGGAAAGAATGCACAGAATCAGAAAAAGCATATCTATATTTAAAAAAAAAAAACACCTCACTGCCATCCAGTCAGTTCTGACTCATAGGGGTCCCCATTGGATTTCTGAGGCAGTAAGGAAGATGGGGCAATCTACTTCCGTAGTGATACTGCCTCAGAAACCCAAGGAGGGGTGGCTATGAGTTGGGTCCGACTTTACGGCACATAACAACAACAACAATAAATCTTTACAGAAGCAGATTGTCCTGTCTTCCTTCCACAGAGTGGCTGGTGGGTTTGAACTGCCAATCTTCTGCTTAGCAGTCAAATGCCTTGGGCACTATGCCACCAGAGTGCCTTATATCTATGTTAGTAGTTTAATATCTTTCAAGCTGAAGAATTCTTTTCTTTCAAACCAAACCTTGAAAATAATGCAGACAAAAACAGGATTTTGTTAAGCATAAATTTTGTAAAGTTAAATATATAACAGGAACTCTGGTGGCATAGTGCCGAAGGCATTTGACTGCTAACCAAAAGTCTTGCAGTTCAAACCCACCAGCCATTCCTCAGAAGACTGGGCAATCTACTGCCATAGAGGTACTGCCTGGAAACCCAAAGATGGATCACTATGATTTGGCATCAACTCAACGGCAGTGAGTGAGATGTATATAATAATCACTTATGAAAACAAGTCAGTAGGACAGTCTGGGTACAAGATGGTGGAGTTGGCATATACACTATCTAGACCCTCTATAACAAAGACTCGAAAAAACAAGGGAAACTGAGACAGATGACAATCCTGGGCCCCAGAGCTTCAAAGGAGAGGTTAAAGAAGTAGATTAAATACTGACATGAGGAAGAGATTGAATGGAAACAGTCAACAAAGAATGGTAAATTGCTGACTATCACAGCGTGGCCATTTTGAATTACTGAAAGCAGCATTCCTTCAGAAGCAGAATCAGATAACAGGCTTCACTTGCCCAGGATTGCACCAACAGTCACATTGGTGGTCAGGAGACCAGAGAGGTGATCAAGGACAGGGCTCTCTCCTCCCCCACTCACCCAGTGACTGGTTAAACTCTCTCCACTGCCAGTGCTAGGCTTCCTTTGTCTGCTTAGTTTTTCTGTCCTGTTTTCCCCCCAAAAGCAGGAGCCCCTCCCCTACTGGCCACACGGTTAGCAGACCTGTCCCTGCCCCTCCTTGGTTGGAAGTGCCCACACTGGCAGAACTAGCACTGCCTTCCTGCACAGCTGTGTTTGGTTGTTGGCACTTTCAACAGTAGAATGTTGCTTTTTTCCCTTTCTTTCTTTTTTTTTTTCTTTTCAGTTCTTACCTCTTATCACCCTTGTTTTCCTCATCTTTATTTTCTTTTCCTTCACCCTATCTTTTTTCTTTTCTCTTTATTTTTGTTTCTGCCCCCACTGTGTGGTCAGACGCACCTGCTCCCACCCCTCCATGTACAGCAGTGTGGGCTGTCCTGGAGTGAGCCCCACATTCCTGCTACAGCTGTACTTGGCAGCTAACAGTGGCACTAGTTTTATTTTTTTCCTTTCTTTCTTTTTTTTTAATCCCTTCTTTTCTCCGTGTTTATTTTTTCATCTTCTCCCACATCTCCACCCCAAATTTTTCTCTTCCTTTCTCTTTTTTTTTTTTTTAATCTGGCAGAAAGAGTACCTTGCCCCACTACCTTCATGTTCAGTAGTGCCACTCCTGAACCTCCATGTTCAATGCTGTGTGCTCCCATGGAACAAGTGCCACACTTTCATTGCATCTGTGTTTGGTGGCTATCATTAGCACCAATACTATGCTGCATTTTTTGTTTGTTTGTCATTCTTCCTTCTCTCTTTAATTTTTCCTTTTTCTTTCTTCTTAGGCCTTCCCTTTTCCCACCCCCTTGTTTATTATTTCTTTTACTTTCTTTTTTCCCCATTCCCCCATTTTCCTCCTTTTATTTTCCTTTTCTTCTCTCTTCCTCCAACAGTTGGAAGCCAGTGACCATACCCAACCACACCCATCCACATCTGCTGCCCCACTAACTGGGCAAGTGCCACAACCCACTCCAGCACCAATGGGCTCACGACAGATGGCAGCCAATACCTACCTAGCCTGACCTCAGCTACTCTGCACAGTCAATAATCAGAGACACACACCCACACTCCCACCTGCCACTAAATCTTCCCAGACACAGATGCTGCCAAACCAGTAACTAGAGTAACCTGTCTACCCTGTTACCCAGATATATTAAAACAGAACAACAACAACAACAAAATCAGGGTTATGCAAACCAGCATATAATCAACACATTAATACAATAACACTACTATGTTTCAGAGACAACAACTTCAAATCACACACACACACACACACACATAAAACAAGACAAAATGCCTCAAACAAATGGCAAAAGTATAGGGTCAGAAAATCTTCCAGAGGAAGAAATACTAGAGGTATTACCTGATAAGAAATGCAAAAGAATTAAAGTTAGGTGCCTTTAACTGATTGAGAGAATGTCCAAGGAAAACATAGACAAAACTCTAGAAGAATTAAAATATAAAACCAAACCAAACCCACTGCAATCAAGTTGATTAGATTCATAGCGACCCCTTCTTGAGTTTCCGAGGTGGTGTCTCTATGGAAGTAGATTACCCCGTCTTCTGAGGAGTGGCTGGTGAGTTTGAACTGCCACCCTTCTGGTTAGCAGTCAAATGTCTTATGCCACAAGAATAGAGAAAATAAATGGAAAATTAGAAGCCATACAAAAACAGCCATCAATATCCAGAAGATTAATACTAAAATTTCAGAAATGGATAGTGCATTGGAAAGACAAAGGCGTAGAACTGAATCAATGGAATACAGAATTAGCAAGATTGGAGACAAATCCCTCAACACTCAACACCAATCTGCTGAAGGAACTATCAGAAAAATGAACAAAAAAAAAAAAAAGAAAGAAAGAAAGAAAGCTTAAGATTCCTTTGGAACACTACCAAGAGGAATGACTTATGTATGACTGGAATTCCAGAAAAAAAATAGAAGCACTGAGAAAATTATCAAAGATTTCCTAGAAGAAAACTTCCATAATATCATGAAATATGCATTCAGACTCAATGAATCCCAAATAGGGTCAATCCCAAAAGAAAACACCAGATATATCATAATCAAACTTCCCAAATTGAAATACAAAGAAGGAACCCAGAAAGCAGCTTGGGAAAAATGAAAATTCACCTGAAAAGGAGAACCAATAAGACTAAGCTTTTATTTATTGGCAGGAACCATGCAAGCAAGAAGGCAACGGGATGACATATATAAGAAGCTGAAAGAAAAAAGAAAAAAGTGCCAAATAAGAGTTATATGACCAAAACTAAACCCACTACCATCAAGTCAATTCCAACTCATATTGGGTTTCCAAGGCAGTAAATCTTTACAGAAGTAGATTGCCTCATCTTCTTTCTACAGAATGCCTAGTGGGTTTGAACCTCCAACTTTCTGGTTAGCAGTCAAATGCTTTAGGCACTGCACCATTAGAGTGTATTACAAATAATATATCCAGCAAAACTGTCACACAGATATGATGATGAATTTAAGACACTTAGGACATTAGAAATAAACTACAAGAAGATCAAGGGAAAAAGTTAAATACATGGAAATTGAGTAACACCTTGCTTAAAAACTACTGAGGAAAGAAATTAAAAACTGAAATAAAAAAATAATTCCTTGAAAGAGAGCTGTTTCATTGCAGGAAATTGCAGACAATGTCATGAGACAAAGTGTATGGAGTATGGAAAATGAATTTGTTCTGTAAAGTTTCACCCAAATCACAATAAAAATTTAAAAAAAAAATATTCAAGGAAAACAAAAAATACCAAACTTTGGGACACACCAAAAGCCATGCTCAGAGGACAATTTATAGCAAGAAACATACACATCAAAAGAGAAGAAAGAACCAAGTTAACATCCTACCCAACAGTTCCAACTATTACAAAAAACAGCAGAAAAAGCCTACAGTCTCCAAAAGAAAGGAAATAATAAAGATTCAAGCTGAAATAAGTGAAAAAGACTAAATAAATAAATAGAATAGAATCAGTAGGACTAGAAGTTAGTTATTTGAAAGGATTGATAAAATTGACAAACCCTTGGCAAATTTAATAAAGGAAAAAATGGAGAATGAAAAGAGCATGAATAAAAAGAGAAATAGGGAATGTCACAACAGAACCTACTGAAACAAAAAGGCTAACAACAGAAAAGTATAAATAATTATACTCAAACAAATTTGAAAATCTAGAATTAATGGACAGATTTCTAGAAACATACTATCTACCCAAACTAACATAACTAAGGTAGTAGCACAGTGCCAAAGGTACTTGACTGCTAACCAGAAGGCTGGCAGTTCAAATCCACCAGCCACCCCTCGGAAGGAAGGTTGGGCAATCTACTTCTGTAGTGATACCACCTTGGAAACCCAAGGAGGGGTCGCTGAGTTGGGTCCAGCTCCATGGCATATAACAACAACAACAACTGAAGCCATGGTATTATCAGTCACCTCATATGCATGTTAAAGTTGGACAATGAATCAGGAAGATGGCTTCAGTTAGGTACACCTTAGTATTCAAAGTGACACCTCTGCTCTTCAACACTTTAAAAAGGTCTTTTGTAGTAGATTCCAAATACAATATGATGACTTACTTCTTGACTGCTGCTTCAATGGGTGTTGTTTACGAATCCAAGTAATATGAAATCTTTGACAACTTTAATCTGTTCTCTATTTATCATGATGCTACTTATTGGTCCAGTGGTGAAGATTTTTATTTTCTTGATGTTGAGGTGTAATCCATACCGCAGAGTGCAGTCTTTAACCTTCATCAGTAAGTGCTTCAAGTCATCTTCACTTTCATCAAACAAGGTTGTATCATTTGCATGTCACAAGTTCTTAATGAGTCTTCCTCCAATCCTGATGCTGCGTGCTTCTTCATACAGTCTAACTTCTCAGGTTATTTACTCAGCATACAGAAT
>NW_006922222.1:1016412-1025414 GCF_000298275.1 Orycteropus afer afer | reverse complement strand
CTCAAATAACAACAAATAACACAGATAACATGTTTTTGATATTAATCTGTAGCTAATGGTCATTGAGTTATCTGCATGTTCAGGGGAGTTGTGTAATTTGTCTTCACTCAGAGGAAGCTTTGCCAAGGCTGCTAGTTCATTCTCTAACTCCATTTCCTCAGATGCACATCCTTTACCAAAACCATTGAGTCGATTCCAGCTCATAGTGACCCATGTGTGTCATAGTAGAACTGCTCTATAGAATTTTCAGTGGCTACAATCCTGAGGGTTTTATTGGTACATTCTGGTTTGACCCCCTACTGAGAATCTGCATTTCCATTCAGAAGTACTGAATCAGAATCTACATTTTCACAAGATCCTTAGGTAATTCAAATGTATTCTTAGGTATAAGAATCACCCAAGGGATATTGTTAAAATGTAGATTCTAATCCAGTGTATCTGAGGTGGAAAAGCAACTTCTCAGCAGGAGGTTGAAGTAGAATGAACCAGTTCAAAGCCCTGGTAATTTTACAGAAGTAGTGTTGCTGGCTGGATTCAAATGACCAACCTTTTGGTCAGTTGTTGTTGTTGTTGTTATGTGCTGTCGACTTGGACCAGAATCATAGCGACCCCTCCTTGGGTTGCCAAGGCAGTATCACTACAGAAGTAGATTGCCCCATCTTCCTTCTGAGGAGTGGCTGGTGGGTTGGAACCGCCAGCCTTCTGGTTAGCAGTCAAGTGCCTTAGGCACTATGCTATCACCAGAGCTCTCTTTTGGTCAGTAGTTGAGAATAAACTGTCACCTAGAGACCTATATATCCTTCAGATGCCTAATTTTACTTTTTACCCTTCCTGTGCTATCCTGTCCACATGGAATAGTGACATCTGGTCCACAGCTGACTCTCATTCAATTTTGGTGAAGGCATCCCCCCCACCTTGCCTTCCCTAGTGCTATTTTCCTCTCACTTGGAGTGACTCTACTTTGAATGTCTTCTCATTTCCTTCTACCAAAAGAAAGATTACTTGTGCTCAAATCATCAACTGCCTCCTTTCAAGCCCTCTTCAAACTACTCCAAACCTCTGATGACCTTTTCTGAACGTCTGCTGAAATCATCATGAGTTCTCCATAATCCATCAAGAAGCAATTTCATCAGCAATTAGATATTGGATTCCTACATGCCCAATTTGCCACTCAGTTGCATCTCAGTTGTTTTTGAACCAGTAACTATGCTTGCTAAGCTCCTCTTTCACCCCCCAAAGCCCAGCAGAGAAGTAGATATTCTCAGCCTTCAAAGTTTACTGACCAACTTAACAGGCCAATGCTTCACTTTTCTAAAATATTCAACACCTGAAGGTCAGGTCTTAATGGTACAATTCTCTTTCTGGTGAGCTTTGTGGGACATCACATACACCCTAATATATAAATACTTTCTGATAGATGTTGTGGTCCAAGATCTGAGATACACTGATAGTGCCCCTTACCTGGATTAGAAACAGGAAACCAGTGATAGAATTCATTCTTGTACGGAACGGTGTCAAACTCACTGCATTGCATCTGCCGAAATGTAGGTGCTTCTGAGCGGCAGGAATGGACGTTGCACAAGCGATAACGTCTTCTTTCCCCAGTGCAGTACTTCCCTCCAAACTTTGGTCTATAAATGAAGCAGACAAGCTGTTCTATTAGTTTCCTTAAAGGCCAGAATTTTCCCTTAAAACTCCTCTGGCATATCTCATCATGCCTATTCCTTGCCAAAGCATATCCTTCTCTGCCTTCAAACTTACCTCTTAAATTAATTATTCCAATTTCACACTTTACTTACTTTTTGCTGTGGCACATGAATATTTCCATCACAAGAGTGTACTTGCCTAGTTTGAAATAATGCATGTATCTTTTCCACCTGCATAACCTTTTGGTATTTCAAATCCAAGCATATGTTGAAAAGGTACGCATCATTTTCTCTCCAAATTGTTCCTTCTCTGTTTCCTACTTAGTGAGTTAAGTGTGGTAAAATTTCAGAATCACCCATCCTTTGCCTGCCCTTTGACCTTATACTTAATCAGCTGCCTGGTCAATCATTGTATTTTGGCATTTTTACCTCCTCTTCATCCCCATCATGAAGTGGCACTAGAATTGGAAAAAGACTCACTAACAATCTGCAATACGCAGATGACACAACTTTGCTTCTGGAAAGTGAAGATGACTTGAAGCACTTACTGATGAAGTTTAAAGACTTCAGTCTGCAGTGTGGATTGCATCTCAACAAAAAGAAAAAAAATCAACAAATTAAACCAAATTTCAATATGAAAAAAAAAAAAATCCTCACCACTGGACCAATGGACAGCATCAAAATAAATGGAGAAAAGATTGAAGTTGTTAAAGATTTCATATTACTTGGTTTCACAATCAACACCAATGGAAGCAGCAGTCAAGACCTCAGATGACATATTGCACTGGGCAAATCTGCTGCAAAAGACCTCTTTAAAGTGCTGAAGAACAAAGATGTCTTCTTAAAGACTAAGGTGCGGTTAATCCAATCCATGGTATTTTCAATCACCTCATATGCATGTGAGAGCTGCATAATGAACAAGGAAGACCAAAGAAGAGTGGACGCTTTTGAGTTGTGGTGTTGGTGAAGAATGCTGAAAGTACCATAGACTGCCAGAAGAACTAACAAATCTGTCCTGGAAGAAGTGCAGCTGGAATGCTCCTTGGAAGCAAGAATGGCCAGATTTTGTTCCACATATTTTGGTCATCAACAAAACTTTGGTCATGTTGTCAGAAAGGACCATTCTCTGGAGAAGGATATGCCTGGTAGAGTGGAGGGTCAATGAAAAAGGGGAAGGCCCTCAATGAGATGGGCTGCCACAGCAGCTGCAACAACGGGCTCAGGTATAGCAAGGATTATAATGCTGGCACAAGACTGGCCAGTGTTTCGTTCTGTTGTACATAGAGTTGCTATGAGTCAGAGCCAACTCAACGGCACCTAACTAACAACTTCATCCTCATAACTACCAAAGGAGTCCAAACCTCATGTCCATTCCTGATTTCCCTCTGTCCATATTTTGCTCATTCAACCTACTATGGACATTGTTATCTGATAAAATTCCATATTACTTTCACTATTTTATTTTCCTGTTTTAAAATCACCAAACCCAACTTCCTGAGCTTGGCATTCAAGGCCTTCATAATCCTGTCTTAACTCACTTTAACAGCTTTATTTCCCATACACCTTTTCATTGTCCTTGCTCAGTGACACAAGCCGAATTGTTTATGATTTCTCCTCTGTGCCTCTGGATGGATATCCCTCCTCTTATGTCTCTACATGTTCACATACTTTAAGTAGCAAATAAATGCTACCTCCATCATGAAGCCTATATTCCTGTCAGAAGTAGCTTTTTTTTTAAAAATGGCACTTAATTGTACCTACTGCACATACTTCCTGAACTTTTCACTCCCAAAGAGAGTTCTGCGAGCTCTGGTAGCATAGTGCCTAAGGCACTTGACTGCTAACCAGAAGGCTGGAGGTTCAAATCCACCACCCACTCCTTGGAAGGAAGGATGGACAATCTACTTCTGTAGTGATACTGCCTTGGAAATCCAAGAAGGAGTCGCTATGAGTCTGACCCGACTCAACAGCATGTAACAACAATAAAGAGAGTTCCATGTTAACATAATCCAAGCTCTGTGTCTTTTATGATCCCTAAGTAGTGCTTTAAGTATGTTATTGCTGCCAGCTGCCCTGTAGTTGGCTCCAATTCATGGCCACTCCATGCACAATGGAACAAAATTCTCCCAAGTCCTATGCCACCCCTATGATAAGTTGTAAGTTGGACCACTGTGGTCCATAGGGTTTTCTTTGGCTGAGTTTTGGAAGCATACTGCCAGATCTAGTCTGTCTTAGTCTGGAAGCTCTTCTGAACTATGTTCACATTATAGCAACATGCAGGCCTCTATTGACAGATGGGTAGTGGCTGTGCATGAGATCCAACAGCTGGGAATTGAACCTAGATCTCCCACATGGAAAGTGAGCATTCTATCACTGAACCACCAGTGCTCTCCTTTTTCTACCACTGAACCACCAATGCCCCTGTTTCCAGTATTGTTGCTACTGTTTGTCACCATCAAGTGAGCGACTACTCATGGCATCCATAGCGGACCCTGAGTATGTATTCAATGAGTGAATAAATTAATCTTATTTTATAATTGAGAGCTGTGGTGGTGCAGTGCCTAAGGCATTTAATAGCTAACAGGAAAGCTGGTGGTTCAAACTCACCCAGACACTCCTCCGAAGGAATGTTGGGCAATCTACTTCTGTAGAGATACTGCCTTGGAAACCCAAGGAGGGGTCACTATGAGTCAGATTCAACTTGATGGCAGTGAGTTCTGTTTTGTTTTTTTTATTTTAGAATAACCATTCTCAACTTTTTATTTCCCTGGCAACATAATTGAGGGTGTCTCATTTCAGGGATGATTCTCAAAGAAGTGGCAGGGAGGATATCAGAATTGCTTTCAGAGAAAAGTTCTGGAATTCCCATTCTTTGCAATGTTACCTGTGTGTCTTTTGAGGAAGCTCCAAACAATCGGGTCAGGCATGCCTCTTTGTTCCATCTGAAATCAGGGATCATGTTTACTGTTGCCACGTAGCATAATCAAGGTAAATAGTCTGCAGTTGGAATCCTTCTTTAACTTGTACTAGCTAGAAGAACGAACAAGTTACCTAATTCTCTGAACCTCATTTTTTTTTTTTTCCATTTGTTAAATAGCATAATAATTCTTACTATACAAGTTGTAAAGTTTGAATTGGACAATGCCTGTAATGTTTGAGTAGAGTAACTAACAAATGGTTGCTATTGTTAGGTGCCGTCAAGTCAGTTCCAACTAATAGCCCCCCTGTGTACAACAGAATGGAAAACTACCCGCCTGTGCCATCCTCACGATCATTGCTATATTTCAGCCCATTGTTGCAACCACTGTGTAAATCCCTCCTCTTACGGGTCCTCTTTTTCACTGACCCTCTGCTTTCCAAGCCTGATGTCCTTATCCTGGTACTTCTTTATAAATGTCCCAAGAATGTGAGACAAAGTCTCATCATGCTTGCTTTGAAGGGGCATTCTGGCTATGCTTCCAAGGCAGATTTGTTCATTCTTCTGGTAGTCCATAGTATATTCAATATTCTTTACCAACACCATAATTCAAATGCATCAATCCTTCTTTGGTCTTCCTTATTCATTGTTCAGCTTTTGCATGCATATAAAGGAATTGAATATACCATGACTTGGGTCAGCCCACATTAGTCTTCCAAGTGACATCTTTGCTTTTGATGTCAGACCTCAAAAAGAGGTCTTTTGCAGTAGATTTGTCCAATGTAATACGTCATTTTGATTTCTTGACTGGTGCTTCCATGGGCATTGATTGATGATCCAAGTAAAATAAAATAGTTGGTGTGGTAGTTATGTTTGTGTGTCAACTTGGCTGGGCCTGGTTGAGTGGCTGGGCAGCTGGTGGTAGTCATTTCCCATGATGAGACTGGAAATCAACTCCATGGTGAGATCTACCACAAGCAGCTGAGTAGCTGCCTTTGGGGATGTGGTCTGCTTCCTGTATTTGAGGAGAAGCCTTGGGAATGGTCTCTAGCCTATGGCATGCTTGGACCCTGCACATAGCCATGTTGTTGCTCAGCAGCCTGCTATGCTCTGCCAACCTTGGGACTTATAATAGACTTAAGTTAATGGCCTGCCATGTGGTTTGGTAACATTGGGACTGTGCCTTTTTCCTTGTCAACCTTGGGGCTTCTCAGCCTCAGCAGCCAGCGGCTGTCTGAATAAAGAAATGCCTCTAGCTCCAGTGGGCCGGGAGCAGGAGGCAGAGCTGGACCCCAAGGTTGAGGGGCTTTCACCCAGCCCCCTACAGCCTGGCACCTTGAACTTGGACTTAAAGCCTCCAAATTGTAAGAATAAACTCCTGTTTGTTAAGGCCATCCCATTTGTGGTATATTCCTGTTAGAGTGGCACCAGGTAACCAGAACAGTTGGCAGCTTCAATCTTTTCTCCTTTTAACATGATGCTGCTTATTGGTCTAGTTGTGAGGATTTTTGTTTTCTTTATGTTGAGGTGTAATCTATACTGAAGGCTGTAGTTTTTGATCTTCATCAATAAGTGTTTTAAGTCATCGTTTTGAGCAAGCAAGGTTGTTTTATCTGTATATTATAGGTTGTTAGTGAGTCTTCCTCCAATCCTGATACCACATTCTTTTCTTCATATAGTCCAGAGTCTTGGATTATTTGCTCAGCATACAGATTGAATAAGTATAATGAAAGGATACAACCCTGACACAAACCTTTTCTGATTTTAAACCATGCAGTATCCCATTGTTCTGTTCAAATGACTGGCTCTTGGTCTATGTACAGGTTTTGCATGAGCACAATTAAGTGTTCTGGAATTCCCATTCTTTCCACTACTACCGACAATTATTATGATCCACACAGCTGAATGTCTTTTTATAGTTAATAAAACACAGGTAAACATCTTTCAGTAGTTTATGCTTTCAGCTAAGATCCATCTGACATCAGCAATGATACTGCTCATTCCATGTCCTCTTCTGAATCCAGCTTAAATGAACACATGGTAAGCTCAATAAATGGTAGCATTTTCTTGTTATTGTAAATAATAATCAACCAGTATTTATATAATATCACTTGCTGAACACCATCTTAATATTTTGAAGGATGAGAGACTACAAAAGTTCAACACAGACCCTGTGCCTCTTAGAAGCTTTGTCTTCTTGAAGAGACAACAATAACCTACAGAAGAAAGAGAAAATTTAAGATAGCAAGTCTGTGTCCTTGACTATAAGTCCAATAAGATTTAGGAGAAGGGAGACAGCAGTGGAAGGAAAGTTGTTTGGAAAGAATTTATGGAAGGGGTGACCCTAGAGAATGGTATTAATGAAGAACAGTAAGTGGATTCTTGGTGCAAAGGTGGAAGGTTACCAGGGTTGGGACATCATAGTTGAGAAACTGAAGGATGATCTTCTAACTCTGGGGGGAAAAAAAGCTGCAGGGAGTTGATGCCAATCCACCATGACTCTACATGTATCAGTATATGTTCTCAATAGGGTTTTTAATGGCTGGTTTCTCAGAAACAGATTTCCAGGCCTTTATTCTGAGACCTCTGGGTGAACTTGAACCTCCAACCTTTCAGTTACCAGCTGATAGTATTTATTGCTTGCACCATACAAGGACTCTCTTTGGAGGGAAGATGGTCCTAACCCTCATTGTAGGGGTCACAATTTGTCACAGAATCAGAATAATGCCCCTCCCCCAAAGATGTCCACATTCTCATTGCCAGAACCTGTGAATACCTTACCTTACTCAGCAAAAACGATTTTGCAGATGTGATTAAATTAAGGCTTTTGAGATGAAGAGATTATCTTGCATGATCTAGGTGGGCCTGATTAAATCACAGAGAGAAAGAGGGAAACAGTAGAGCCCGACAGACAGATGTGGGAACAGAAGCAGAGATCCGAATGATGCAAGGAGGGAGCCCGGAGCCCAGGAATACAGGTGGCCTCTAGAAGCTGGAAAAGATAAAAGAACAGATTCTACTCTGGAGATTCCAAAAGGCATGCAGCCTGCCAACATCTTGATTTTACTCAGCAAAACTGATTTTACATTCCTGACCTTTAGAACTGTAAAATAATCAATGTGTCTTGTTTAAAGCCACTAAATATGTGGTAATTTATCACACTAGCAATTGGAAACTAATACACATGTCAAGGGAGCAGTCTAGATGGAACCATATTCTAGAGACACAGAAAACTAGGACATCTTCCCAAAGCACTCAACTGGTAGTGGCAGAGCCAAGATTTGAACTCTCATCTGCCTTAAGGTATAGCCTGAGCCCTTATCCTGTGTCATACTGTCTGACATGCAGCCCCAGGGATAGAGAGACCTCAAATCTTGAAAGTCCTGCCCAATTCTGGTTGCAGTGTAGTTCCTGTGTGGCTGTGTTATGCATTGCTCTCTTTGAGTGTCCACAAGATTTTCTACACACACACACACACACACACACACACTCCTAAGATAATGTGGTTAAACTTGAATGGGTTTTGTTTCCTCATACATAAAAAAGCTTTGACCAAGATAGTTTGCATGGTAGGCACTTCATTAGTTGACTCTCCCTGCAGAAGGTCCTAAGACTTGTCCTTGATATTTGAACTCAGGCTGGTTTTCTAGTTATGGTGATGGAGTGACACTGACTCAGCACCTCCCGTGACCAATAGCTACATTTGGTCACAACCCACAAACATCACAGAGAGTCTCCTGGAGCCAATCCTTGTTCCTTGGACAAATGACCAACATCAAGGGTAGATTTGAACTTAGGCTGTCATATTTGAACTCAAGGACTTAAGATCAGCTGGCTCCTGCAACAACAAAATCTGTAACCTTGCTAACATTAGTATTATTCCAAATAAACCTAACTAAACTGAGGTTAGATGGGGCCACTCACCTGAGAAGATTATTTGATAAAGTGTGATCCCTAAGGTGAGGGTTAGTATGACCTTTCCCCCAAAGCCAAACTAAAGGATTGTTCTTCACTTTCTCAGCTAGGACGTTCCTCTATGATAACCACAGGCCGCTGACCATCTTCCTCAGAAGGGTACAAACTGGCAGCTGACTGCATGGTTCTGACAGCAGGTCCAGAGAAAACTGCCTATTTCCTGATCCAAAATCTCCTTTCTCATCAAATTGAAACAAAAGCAAAATAAAGATTTTTCTCTAAAAATATTTTATGAAAAATCCCTGGTTTTGAACTTTTGAAGTCTCAGAAATCCTGTATTTAAACAAAAATAACTTTTGTTAAGGGTAAAATTTTAATGGTGAGGGTGCAAGAATGGGCTCAAACACAGCCACGATTGTGAGGATGGTGGTGTAAGACTGGGCGGTGTGTCATTCTGTTGTCCATAGGGTGGGTAACTGAGTTGGAACTGACTCAACAGAGCTTAATATCAACATAAATGGCAA
>NW_006922222.1:999463-1015897 GCF_000298275.1 Orycteropus afer afer | reverse complement strand
CTAATCCAGGTAAAATAAATTTAACACATATTTCTACTTGCAGGAGACATCACATGTATAAAACCTATAAAACCAAACTCATTGCCATTAAGTTGATTACAACTCATACCAATCACATGTACACATAGTTGGAAATTATGAATACCAGGAAATAATTAAATTAAGAATTTAATATATAGTTGGAAAACAAGGGAATTTAATTTAATTCATATTACTCATATCTGCATACAAATATAAAATATGAAAAAAATAAGCAATGTCATTAAAAAATTGGAAATCATTTATGATATAACTTCTATGGAATATATAATAGGCTAATTTGAAACCTTATCTAAAACACTGAAAATAATTACAAAATCTTTATCTAAAACATTGAAAATAATTATCCTCAAAATGTGCCTAGCTACCCACCAGCCACTCCTCAGAAGGAAGGTTGGGCAGTCTGCTTCCATAGTGATACTGCCTCTCAAACCCAAGAAGGGGTCGCTAGGAGTCAGAACTGACTCGACAGCAGTGTGGTTTTTTTTTAAGGAAAGAAAACTATTTTTTATAAAGTTGTACATTTATTATGAATGAACGCATGCTAAAATTTTATTAGTAAAATTGGATGTAACTAAATGGATGAGGGCTTTTTGCTTACTGACAGAGCTGGAATTATCTAGAAGGATTTAATCACATAATCTCCTAGAGGCTATTACCTCCACTGTGCTTTAAAAACAAATTTCCTTATTTCTCAAAATAGAATAAATTTACCTACCCAAGTTCTGGTGGTGCAGTACCTAAGGTATTTGACTGCTAATGAGAAGGCAGGCAGTTCAAACCCAACAGCCACTCCTCAGAAGGAAGACTGGGCAATCTACTTTTATAGAGATACCATCTCAGAAACCCAAGGAGGGGTTGCTATGAGTTGTAAGGAGCTCATATAGAGTAGTGGGTAAGGCATTTGGTTGCTATCTAGAATGTTGGTGGCTCAAACTCACCAGCCACTCCAGAGAAGGAAAATGAGATAATCTATTTCTGTAAAGATTTACAGCCTTGGAAACCCAATGGGGGTTGCTATGAGTCAGAATCAACTCAATGGCAGTGGGTTTGGTTTGGTTTTGGTGTCCAAGATCTAGTAAGAATCCAGTGTCAGCCCCAAAAACTTAAAAAAAAAAGTCAAGTCTTTCACAGGGAAACTGTGAATCTTCTGATCTCCTTTTGTCTGTGGGAACCTATTTAATTTCTCCCTAGAGCCTTGAGGTCACTGGAGTCATGCTTTCTAAGAGGGATGCCCCAGCGTTCATGGAAGGAAGGGAGTACATTTGGTCAGACTTACTCAGGGTTGTTGCAGAGCCTCTCTGCACTCTGGGCTCCAGCCCCACATGTCCTGGAGCAGTGAGACCAGGGTGACCAGCGTCCCCAGCCTCCAGGGATGCTCTCTGGTTTCTTCCCTACTGTGATGCACTTGCCAGCCATACACCACTGGAAAGGGAAGAGACAGGTGATGCATGTGTCAGGAATGTTCTCACAGCAAGGTAAGTGGAGAGCTCTAGGAATTTACACCTAATTCTCCCTGAGCAATAAGGCTACCTATGGCTACATATCAGATGTAGAACCAAGCAGAGCTCATTATAAGAGTTTCTCTTGCAGTCTTGACTTTTATAAGCAGAGCATTTCAGGAACAGAAGGGAATTTTATGGTGCCAAGACACAGCTGAAGGAGACTTGGTGGCACATTGGTTAAGGGCTTGGCTGTTAACCAAAAGGTCAGGGGTTCACACCCACCAGCAGGAGAAAGACCTGGTGGTCTACTTCCATAAAGTTTAAAGCCAAGAAAACCCTATGGGGGGATCTAATCTTTCAAAGGGGTCGCTGAGAGTCAAAAATTGACTTCATGGCACTTAACAACAACAATCACAGCTGATACAGAAGTGCTACTCAAAGTGTGGTCAGCAGATTGACTGTATGCTAGAATGTAAATCAGTGTACTACTTCCTTCATTAACAAAGTCTTGCTATGAAAAACATGTCAGTTTGGTATGCATAGTGACATAGTTATTTAGTAACATAGTTGATTTACTTTCTGGTGCAGACCACAGTAGACAGTTTACCAACTGACAATGTGAGCAGTCCTTCTTTATAGCTCCTTTATGGGCATTAAAAAGGTGCTCTGGTGGCACAGTGTGTAAGCCAATTGGCAACTAACCAGAAAGGTGGCAGCTCGGATCCACCAGTTGCTCCATGAGAGGAAGATGAGGCAATCTACTTCCATAAAGATTTACAGACTTGGAAACCCCATGGGGTTCACTATGAGTCACAATTGACTCAATGACCATGGGATTGGTTTTTCATGGATATTTAATGTCTGCAGAAGAGGCTACACTTCACTGAAAAAACCACTAGTTGTTGGGAAGTTCTTTCTTCTATCAAGAAAAAAAGTCTGCTTTCCTATAACTCTGCCTTTTGTTTCCAGCTCTGGCCTTTCAAATGACTTAGAAAAAACATCCATTCTCTCCCTCTTCAAGGGAATCTTTCAACAACTACCAATTTAGGAGGACTAACATACAAAAAGTATTTCTGTTAGCAGTTTTTTTTTTTTCCTGGGTATTTTGACCTGGTTCTATAATCTCAATGATGGATCATGCCATACCCAAGCTGCATAAAGATATTCACTAAACACTAAGCCTTAAACCAACAGGAAACCCAATTGGTTTAATTGAGCAGCACGTATAACACAGTTGTCAAGCAATCCAGAGGCTATCCAACAACTCTGCATTTATGGGTGTCCGGCTTTCCTGCTAAATAAAATAGGGACTTTAAGAAATGCAAACAGGTCAGATGATGAAAGAGAAAGGAATAGAAGACCAAAATCAGGCAAAGAAGGCATGGGCTTATTCTTTGCAATGTTCAACATGGAAAAAGAAAATGTCAAAATGAATAATAATAATAAGCCAATATTTCAGATAATAAGCCTAGCAAATGTTTTACCCACAAATCTAACAATTTCTGCAGAGAAAGATGGTACAGATATTATGCAAGTGAAATGTGGAACTGGGCCTCAGTCCACTCTCATTAACGACATCTTGCCAATGAAGGCTCAAAGGACTAGTAGAAATGGGGGTCTTTCCTCTGGCTATTCTCACTGTGTTATCTTCAAACACTGCTCTTCACCCAGACTGAGTTACTCTCCAGGGCCTTCTCTAAGCTCTTCTCCATATCTCCATGCCCATCACTCTCCCATCATCATTCTGACACATTACCTTCTTCTCACCACATCTTGTCCCGTCTGCAGCAGCATCCAGCTTAGAGCGACAAAAGCCTTTCACTGAGCACCACAGTGTCTGGCAGACATTCTGGAAAATGAATGTGAGATTTTATTTTTCTGTGTTTACAAGACTTGCCCAATAAGCTATTTTCACAGTTACAGGAAAATACACACATATACCCACTGTAAATGTATTGTTAGTGAATAAGAATTGTTAGTGAATAAGAATTACGAAAAATAATCATTAGACAAGTCTCAGCTGAAAGTTAATTTGTACTTTGTTATCATTCATAAATAGTGGTCTGTGGGCCAGAATAGGCAATTGGGAAATGGGAAATTCACCTCCTTAGAGTTGAGGCTATATTGGCTGTGAGTGACACTCACTGTCACTGGGCAAGGTGGATGTCGATGGATATACTAGCTATCAAAGGCAAACCCAAACTCTGAATCAAAGACAATTTCACCATAAATAGTTGAGATGGTTATATGTTGAGCCTGCAAACTGAAGGAAATGGAAACTATTCCTCCTAGAAAGGTTAAGTTTGTTTACTTATTACCCAAAGTAGTCAGTTTGTATAACCAAAACCAAACCAAACTGACTGCTGGCGAGTCGTATCTAACTCATAGCAACCCCTCCTTGGGTTTCCGAGGCAATATCACTACAGAAGTAGATTGCCCAACCTTCCTTCTGAGGAGTGGCTGGTGGGTTTGAACCGCCAGCCTTCTGGTTAGCAGTCAAATGCCTTAGGCACTATGCTATCAGAGCTCCTTCAGTTTGTATAGTTGCCAGCAAATGAACTGAATATTCCCTCTCATTTCTACCCCTGTGGGAACAGGGAAAAGTGACAGGATTCTTACATATCATTGAGAATAGCTCAGCGGCTTCCATACATCTTTTGTTCTTTCTTCTGTCCTCCACCCATCCATCTACTTATTGTGCTCTGTACTCAATGAATCTTCTCATCATAAGATTTCATATTTATTAACAATTTTGGAAAATTCTCTCTTTTTCTCTCTAAATCTAATCTCTTCACAACTTAGAATAGATTACCTCTATTCTCTCCTTCTAGAGCTCATAATTGTTAATGGACCTTCCCAGCTTGTCCATCATTTCTCTTAATTTCACTTTCATATTTTTCTAGCTCTTAATTGTCATGCAGATGAAAGCTGTATTTCTATCAGGGTAGGCCAGTTCCTCCTCCATCACACATCACTGAGAAATACTCAGGTGAAATGAGAAGTCATTTCCTCAGCTCTAAATTCCAGTTGACTGAGTTTTCTTCAGCTATATCAAGTCTGCTGTCTAACTTATCCACTGAGTTTTAAAGTTGACAATATATTTTTCAATGATAATGTTTTTGTTTTTGTTATTTTGCATGTCTGCCTTGCATGTATTTTATACTGGTTTTCTTTTCTTTTCTCATGTACAGTTCCTCTTTTATGTACTATTTTACTACCCTTACCTAAAAATTCAATTGATGTGCATTTTTCAAAGTTTACTCTCTCTCCTCACTTAGTTTAAGAAATATCATTTTAAATTTTGATTTAGAAGCGGAATTGTGAGCTCATCTGTGTTGAGACTTTATCTGAGGACTGTGTGTCATCAATTGAATGTCAGTTCCTCCAGAGCAGTGTCAGTTTTGTTTCTACCAGGCAACTTATGGTATTACTGGGCCAGAACTACTCTTTATGCTATTTTATTTTTGCCATGGGAATTCTCAAATCATACAGAGGTATAAATTTGAGCTCTCTATCAGTGTGAGGCTGGTAAACAAGTTTTAAAATGAGAAAGTTAACCCTACCTCTACTCCTAGAACTCAGATTGAGACCAAAAAAATAATCTCTGCCCCGTCTCTTTGCTGATAGAGGATTTCTTTCTAGTCCCTGTTTTCATGAGGCATAGGTCTTCAAGGGTCATCGCTTCATGTAGTGTTCCCAGTTTTAATTCCTTCCCCTGCCCAAGGTCATCACCTATTCATATTTGGATGCTAAAACCCAAACCTTTTGGTTATCTTCAGGGTAACTTCAGCTTCTATTTGTAATGACCAGTCCCATTTTAGTGTTTTTCTCACTGAAGATTTCTTTTACTTTCTTATATGTTCATTATGTATTTATAAAGGAATATATGCTGGGTGATGGGTACATAGGAACTCTCTAAGGTATTTTGCAACTTCTTCTGAGTCATACACTATTTCAGAAATAAAAAAAAAAAGTTATAATGAGAAAGGATGATGTTATATTTTCTGTATTTTGGATGATTTTTTAATTGAATACTTTTAGGTTATCTTGGCTACAATATTACCAGTATCTGATGTTTTCATTCACTTATCTAGTAAGTGTTTACTTTGTGTCAGACACTTCTGACTATCAGGTATAAAAATGCCATAAAGGAGCTTACAGTATAATATGGTATATTAAATAAATAATCAATTATAATATAGTCTAATAAGAGTTTTGTCAAAGAAAATACAGAATGTAATTATGAAGTGACATTTAAGACCCAAATGATTAGTGGGAAGATGGAGCAGAGGTGTTGGAGAACCTGGCACTTTCAAGGAATGGAAGTCATCAGTATGAGTCAACATAGCATGCAAGGGAGGAATTGAGCAATGATAGCCAAAACAATGAACTACAGAGTAGATACCCTAAGAGTCTTTCCATCTTCAGAATATCTAAATGGTGGATAAAACACTTAAAATGTTTAAAATGTACCCCTGAGCTGGCAAGAAAGCCTTAGAGGCTAAAAATGTAAAAGAATTATTAATCTTGTGCTGCAAACCTGGTAACCTAGATTGTAGCATGAACAATCACCTGCATACTGGAAACAAAGCCTCGGGCTTACTGGAGTGGAAAGTTGGGTAGGAAACCCCATATAAAGCCATAGCCCCAAAAGATTGCCCCCTGAGTGAAACAATGAACTAAAAAATACATGAAAACTTGCCTATTTTGACATACACTTTAGAAGGATTGGTATGTTGTACCCAAGTATCTATATTCTCACTGGCCCCCATACCACCTGTGTAGTCCCAAAATATAAAACTGATAGTTTCTTTTAAACTGACCCAGGTATGGCAGTGAAAATTCTCTCTGAAAGAAGATGTTACCTATCTAAGCCTCAAAGGATAACCTGATATAAAGTTTCATAACTAAGAGTTCAAACTAAAAAACAAAAATCACAAAAGGAAACAATGCACAATAATTGAGAACCAGTAGAAACCTCAAATAGGAGGAACAGTCAACATAGACCTTAGATATTAGAAGGGAAATATGAAGTGCAACATCAATGTGTTATATACGTTTAAAGAAATAAAAATATCATATTGAAAGTCTGAATTAGGGAAATGATATAATAGAAACGAAAGTGTGAAGAAACAGCCAAAGAGAACTATTATAAGTAAAAATACAAAAAAAAAAAAAGGAGAGAGAGAGAGAGAGATTTAAGACATCAATGGACAGGTTGGACAGGTTACACAGAAGACTGAACACCTCTGAAGAGATCATTAGTGAACTGGATGATAAAAATAAGAAATTTAAACAAAAGGCAGTATAGAAATACAAAGTGATTAAAAGAAGTATGGAGGAGGGTTTCCTAGGACATGGGATTGAGGGATGAAGTCCAACATACATATAGTCAGAAAACCTGAATAGAGAGTAGAAGGTTAAAACAATATTCTATGAGATAAAGCCAGAGGGTAAGATATAGGGTTAATTCTGAAGTTCTTTCTCAGCCATTTTAGAGAATTTGAACTTTATTATAAGGGGATGGGATGTCATGAAGTATTTTAATTAGAGGGAGTTACAATTCAATTTCCATTTATAAAAGTCTCTTTGGCTGCATTATGGGGAATGGATTAGCTGAGGGAAGGCAGAATTTAGGTAAGGAAAACAATCAGGGGACTATTATAGTCATGTAAAGACAGATTTTAGAGATATTTAGAAGGCACATTTGCATAATTTGGCAACCAGTTTGCAATGAAGGGTGAGGGATTTTAATAGCAACTCTACCTCCTCTGTTAAATATTGTTATTGTCTAAGCACAGATTACTTCATTTTGAGTTATTTTTATATGTATCATTTTGTATTTATCTCCTTGTACTATATTTTTTATGTCTACTTTTTCCACTAGAGCATGAACTCCTTGAGGTAAAATATTTGTCTTATTAATTTGCAATGCTCATCTGTTTCATCTTATTCAGTACACAGCACAGAATATGGTAGGGATTCAACAAAACTTGCTTTAACAATGCATATGTGTTAACACTGATAGTTTTGCTCTACAAGAGATGAGTTAAGTGAACAGGCAGTGTTCTCAGAAGGAATATTGGGCAATCTATTTCTGTAGTGACACTGCCTTGGAAAACCAAGGAGGGGTCGCTATGAGTTGGATCCGACTCAATGGCAATGAGTTTGGTTTTTAGTTTGTAGACCATAAAGGGCCTTATGTGATACAAAAAAAGAGTTTGGACTTTATTGTATGATCAGTAGAGGCGCTGAGAGCAGAGGAGAGCCATGGTTAGTTTGTGTTGTTTTAGATAACTTGGACTACAATTGAATTGGGGTGAAATAAGGTAGGAGTTAATTACAATAGCATGGACAGATGATAGGAAACTGAATTAAGACGGTAACAGTGGGAATGAAGAAGAGGGGACAGAGTCACAAATAATTGAGGAGATATGATGTCAAGACTTAGCTTATCCATTTGGAGGTTGCATGTAAGGGAGAAAGTTGCATTGGAAATGAATCTTACTTCTAACTTGGGATATGGCGGTGCTTTAGAATCAGATGGTAAATTCAGGAAAGGGGACCGACCACTTTAGTGATTAAGTTGGTTTGTATGGAGTCTGCAGATATGAATCACTGTGAATCTTGAAAATTACAGCAGAACTTTCTCAACCACCACCCATTTGCAAAGGATTGCTGACTCTATAGAAATACCAAGGAGGCAGAATAAAGAAGTATAAATGATTCCAACCTGAAACCCTTCAGAAACCCTGCCATGAACAGAAAGCTTCCATTTCTGTGTCTTGAGTTTCTAATTTCCAGAGATTTCCCTGGCCCTTCTTTCAGTATCCTAGAGTCCTGAACATTCCCACCAGAGGCACCAAGATGCCCAACTTACTTCTACTTCCTGGCAGAAGGTAGCATTGGGACCATATTGTAGTTGGCATTGGTGGTGAACATCATAGATCACTCCTGGAGCAATGACCTTGGACTTCAAGCCTTTCTTTTTTGGGATGTCATCAAGGCAGAAACCCCAACCTCGACTGAAAACAAGTTAATAGAATTAAGAGTAGTTGCTTACAATTCCCTTCATCTTTAGTCTTTCAATCAACAGAAACTTCTATCCCTCCAATTTACTGTTTTCCTTCAAGACAACTTCAAGAAAGCAGAGAAGCTTCCTGGACCAAGGGGGAAGTTATATAGAAGGAAACGCAAATCATATCCCACACCATTAACTCAGCTGTGATCTAAGAAATAAAAATGGTGGTAAAATTAGAAAATCATCACTTTACCCCCAATAGGACTTTGGAGACTGCTTCTCACCTGTGCTGGTTGCTGCTGCTAGCCCTCCCTAGAAGGGAGAAAGGGGTACAAAGGGCCAAGGACTGAACTCAAAATCAGATCACGGAGATCCACCTTGGGACCCGAGCAAGAAGGAATGGAGTAAGATGTTCATTTGGCTGTGGATGGAGGGCAGAAGTCATCTTGACCTCAAAGAGTCAGAAAGCAGAAGGGAACTTTGCTCCCTCTAATGCCATCCTGGGGAGCTCTGGTAGCATAGTGGCTAAGGCACTTGACTGCTAACCAGAAGGCAGGCGGTTCAAACCCACCAGCCACTCCTCGGAAGGAAGGTTGGGCAATCCTACTTCCGTAGTGATACTGCCTCGGAAACCCAAGGAGGGGTCGCTATGAGTCGGGGCCGACTCGATGGCAAAACAACAAAACAACAACAACAACAACAACAATGCCATCCTGACACTGGCCTGTAGGAAGAATCAAGCCTTCTCCAGGTAGCAGATCCTCCATTTACAACCCAATATGACTTCTGGTTTAAAGAGACCCATGTCTTAAGCACCATGAGGTGTGCTGTCACTTACTCCAAGAAGCGGGTGATGTACTCCTTGCTGCACTTGGACCAGGTGAGCGGGGTGGGATCGTACTGGAGCTGGCGGGACATGATGTATGGGTGCCTGCCCACAGGCTCACAGTCATTCTCTTTCCCATCATGCTGGATGCCGAAGCTGGCAGGAAAGCACAGAGCACAAGAATAGCAAGCAGGCAGGCATTAAACAGGGAGAAAATATAGTTTCTCCAAGATGATAATAACCTGCAGAGAGCCATTAAAGAAGGCAGCTGTTTACAAAGTAAGATGATGACATCGAAGGGTCTAACTCATTTTTGAACTAAAAAGCATAGGCGATGTTTGAGGCATGCCTCTGCTGAAATGTGCAACCAAGGCAGTGTTGTGGCTAATTCAAACCTTCTGCCTGGCAAAAAGCTGAGCTATCTCATCCCAGTTTTCTATCCGTCTAGAGTCAGGAGGGCAAATCTGGCCCTGAGCTGTAGCAACCACAGCATAAGAGAACAAAACCTTTTCATCACAATTTAAGGGAAAGCATTCCAAGGGAGATCTATACCACACGTTGTCAAAGGCCACAAGCCTTGAAGGGATGGATTTATCTTAGCTTTGTTTTGACAGTCCTCCAAGATCAGAGACACTGGGAAGACCCAACAGGCCAGTGGTTAAGACCAGGCAGGGTTTTTGAAGATGATGATTCGGATTTGAATTTCAGCTCTGTCATTTAGTCATGTGAGTTACTGACACTTATTCAGTTTATTTTCCTCTTCTGGAATACAGGGTGGCAATTATAGGGGTAGGGTAAAATTTCAATTGGATAGGGTTTGAAAAACACTTAACAGTTGCCTTCACCTAATACACCAAAACCAGCTGCCATTGAATTGATTCTGACTCACAACAACACAGTCATTTGTGCTAAAATAGAACTTTCAGTTAATAGTTGTGTATGTTACTAGTTTGTGCCACCCAGGGACTCAGGCCCACATAAGCACTCTGTGAATGACAGAATTTTATTCATTTATTTAAACAATTGTCTAGCTTACTGTTCTTTTTCCACACAAGGAGCTTACTTGGAACTTTGTCAAAAGTCACACAGCTCGTCAGTGGCAAAACTAAATCTTAGAGGCACATCTTTGTGCTTTGGATCCAGTGCTCTCTTCCATGTCTCACTCACTCTGCCCTTTGACCTCCTATTGTCAGGACTAACCAAGGGAAGCACACTTGAAGAGCCCTAAAGAACCCAGCCATCCAAAGTGGTCAGGAGATGCCTGGGAAAGGAGCTGACACTGAAATATCTGTTTATAAAGTGAGTCCTCAGGTCACCCCAAGTTGCCTTCTGAGATTCTTACAAAAACTCTCTCCATTGAAGTTTCTTTGTTGGATATTTAAACCTAGAGATATTAGCTCAAATTTCCAAATGTGAACTGAACAAATTTTAGCCTGTTTTTCTGCATAGTAGAAATTCAGACTCTCTGACAGTGAAGTTCATGTCTCACCTTAAGGAAATTTCCTGATCAACATTACCAAACACAACAGAGAACAGTCTTTGGGAGATTTGGAGATTTTCTTGCATCTTTATATATTAAAGTTTTATTGACTCTGATCACATTCCACATGATACATAACTCACAAGGAAGTCAAAGAATTAATCTACAAAGCTCTTACCACCCACCCACAAGAACCTTCTTAGCAGCTCTTCCCTACCCACCAAGTCCACTGTTAGTGAGTGAATTCCAACTCACAGCAACCCTTTGTTGTTGTTGCTATGTGCCATTGAGTCAGACAAGACTCATAGTGACCATAGCGACCTCTCCTTGGGTTTCTGAGGCAGTATCACTACAGAAGTAGATTGCCCCATCTTCCTTCCAAGGAGAGGCTGGTGGGTTTGAAACACCAGCCTTCTGATTAGCAGTCATGTGCCTTAGGCACTATGCTACCAGAGCTCCTACAGCAACCCTATAAGACAGAGTAAACCTCATAGTGTTTCCATCCACCTGCAAAGTGGCTGGTGGGTTCAGACCATAAACCTCTTGGTTAGCAGTCAAATGGTTTAACCACTACACCACCAAAATTCCTTAGGTCTTCCCCAGGTTGTTGCACATCTAATCTTACCCAGCTCATGAAATACTCCACAAGTTCACCTGCTCAATAATTAGTGAAAATCCTAAACTGCAAGCAAGGTTCTGAAAATCTGCAAGAATAAAGTGGTCTCTTTAGCAGTGGGTATTCTGATACACCAAGCTGTATGGCTGGGTCTTATATGGTGAGGGGCTTGCAAGCCTACACTTAAATCAGTTCTCTGAAAGCTCATTTTGTTTCATCTAAAGATTTTACTTTAGTAAAGCAGCTTCTTCTCCTGTTTTTTTCACACCTCTGAACTTCCATGTTATGAGAGAAAAGCTGTGCCACTAAACAAATGTCCCACTGATCTGTGTCCTCTGTCTCCAAATGAATGGAGCACTCCTGTCAAAGGGAATCAATGGGTCATTGAACAAGGGACACAGGGGTAGGAAAGTCCATGGGGCATAGGGATGGAAGGCCCATTTCCAAGAAACTCCTTTCCAGCAGGTGGGATGGAAGCTGAAGATGAGTTTGAAAAAAGGAGATCCCTAGGATGGGAAACAACATACTGGGGTGTGGGATTCATCTTTGTTTTAATTCCTTTAAGGTGGGTTTACAAAAATTAGAGGCATGCAATAGCAAGGTAAGTAACTTCCCAAGTTCCCATGCACTGGAGCACTTGGTGAAGTGTACCGATTCCTTGCCTTTTATTATTTTTTCTATGGTGGAGTGGAGCCAGCAGAAAACAGGAACCATTAAAGCATGAATGTGACCTTTTCTAATCTGTTCTGGAACTAATTGATTTTGTATCTGCAATGAGCAAAGCTCTGTAAATAAAATATACTACAACCAAGAAGGATAGATTTTTGGGTGGCTGGTACTTTCTAACTCTTCATACCATGACATTTGCATTACTTAAAGGGGAAGGATGCTAGGTCTCTGTTAGATTTTTAAACTTCCTGTGGGAATTCCACTTTCATCTTTGGTAACTCACCTCAGGCTAATAAGAATGGTATGAGACTTTGGGAATGGCTGGCTGATAAAATGTAGGTTGCTCCCAATATGGATTTTAAGCTTTCTCTCAAAATAAAAGTAAAAGTATTCACTTAAGCTGTAGCATGTTTGTTAACTTCAATTTCTCTTTTGCATCACACAGAGTGAGGGATGATACAAGATTTCTAAGAAACAATGGGGTACCTTTGTTATTAATCCTTAATGTGTCTTCCTGCAGTGTTGGCTTATGGTATTTTCTCCTTCTGGGCTGCCCCAGGACATTTCATTGATCTCCCCACTGTTTCTCAGTTTGGCCCATAGCTAATTAGAAATAGATAGCCAGCAAAGAACTAAACAATAACTCAGAAACATCATTTGCTCTAAGCAAAAGCTTCTCAGAAAGCTTCTAAAATTTGCCCTTTTGTTCTGTGCCTTTTTAAAACCATCTTCTCTATCACTCAAAATTAAGCTTATAAATCTCTTTTAAACTTTTTCTTTATAATCACACAAATGTCATTACCTCCATAACCCCAGGCAGCCACTAATACGTTCTCCATTTCTATAACTTTGTCATTTCAAAAATGTTATGGAAATGGAATCATACAGTTTGTAACTTTCTGCCATCAGCATTTTTACTAAGCATAATTCTTTGAAAATTCATTAAGGTTATTGCGTGTATCAGGAGTTTATTCCTTTTATTGCTGAATAGAATCCCATGATATGGACGTACCACAGTTTAACTATTCATTGTGTGGGTCTTCCCATTAAGCTACAGTGATTAAATTGCCTTGTTGCACCGGCTAAAACTTTCAGTCACTCAACTCAACTCACTGACTTCGAGTCGGATATGACAAATAGCGACCCCTCCTTGGGTTTCGGAGGAGGTATCGCTACGGAAGTAGATTGCCCATTCTTTCTTCCTAGGAGTGGCTGGTGGGTACTATGCTGAAAAAGAGAAAGGAGAACAGACATCTCTTCTTGTTCCTAATCTGTGAGGGGATGTATTCAGTCTTTCACTCTTTAATGTAATGTTAGCTATGTTGTTGTTGTTGTTATGTGCCGTCGAGTCAAACCCGACTCATAGCGAGTTTGTATAAATGCTCTTTATCAAGTTGAGGATTTTTTCCCTATTCCTAGTTTTCTGAGAATTTGTATCCTGATTAGGTGTTGAATTTTCTCATATTTTTTCCCCCATTGATTGATATGATAATGTAATTTTTCTTCTTTAGAGCATTACTATTATGGAGTCCACTTATTGGTTTTCAAATCTTGAACAAGACTTGCATCCCTGGAATAAATGCCACTTGGTTATTGTGTATTTTATTATTTTTTAAAAATTATATTACTGAATTATATTTGCTACTTTCTAATATTTTAATTATTTTGCCAGAGCTGGGAAAGTCGTTCCAGTTCCCCACATTATTTAGTGACACCACAATGATGGAGGGTGGGGATTGAAGGCTCATGACTGGCCTTCAGCAATTAAAGTCCAAGCTCCCTACTTGGCCTTTTTGACACCACCGATTGTGATTGCTGGGTGTCCTTAGGGCCTTGACTGGGTCACATCTAGGCTCCCCACTCAGTCTTTGTTGGAGTGGGTAGACATGGGGCCACAGTTTTTTTTTTTTTCTGTGGTGTTTGTCTGGAGTACAATAATACTGTCTAAAAGTTTTCTGATTTGTTTGGCTGCCCTTTTCCTGGTCCCTTGGCTAGATTGAGCTGGCTTCTGTTGGGGTTTTTTGGGTCAATGCTCATTTACAGGTTGGGGCAAAAGGAAAACCCAGAACACTCATTATCATACCATTCCTCAGGTCACAGAGTTCTCAGCCTGTCTTCTTGCTTCTCTCCATCTTTCAGAGTCTATTATGTTTGCTTTTTACACAATGCTCAGATTCTTGTGTGTGTGTGCGTGCACACACCATATTTAGCAGGAAAAATAGGAAAATGTATGTCCATTTTCCTTCACTCCAAAATCCTTAAGGGATAGCACTTAATGCCCTTGAGACTTCCAGTTGTCAGTATCTGCATGTCTTTGCCTGGAGACCTTCTCCAAAGCTAAGGCAAACTCCTCTGCCTTTGCCTACCATGCTGGAAGTTCCAGAGAGTTAACAATCCCTGGGTATCCCTGAGCCAACGACTTATAAAATACCTCAGTCCTCCCCGTCTTGGGTGGGATAACACTGAGATGTGTGTTCTATGTACATTCTAAGAGTTGGACCTTGGGTTTAAGGTCCACTTGCCCACAGTGGAATCTCAAATATGAACTCCTTATTAAACTGTCTTACTTTCCTGTTGAAGTATTCTTCACCTCCAAAATAAATTGTTGTTGTTGTAGTTGTTAGGTGCCATCAAGTTGGCTCTGACTCATAGCAACTCTATGTACAACAAAATGGAACACCGACCAATCCTGAGCCATTCTCACAATCCTTGCTGTGCTTGAGCCTATCACTGCAGTCACTGTGCAAATCCATCTCATCGAGGGTCTTCCCCTTTTACACTGACCTCTACTTTACCAAGCATGAGATCCTTCTCCAGGGAATGGTGTCTTCTGACAATATGACCCAAATAAATTAAGTGCCCTTAAGTCTTTGACTCAGGGTTGGATTCTGGACAAACTCAAAAATAGTTCTCTAGTTCTGCTTTACATGTTCCCTACTACTAGTGTTAGGAACTTGACATTTACTTACAAGGATCTTTTTCTAAGAGCTAAATCCTAATTATTTTAATGCATGATTAGAAACATAACAGCAATAATACCACCAACAAAAGGAAAGAGGAAGGATGTAATTCTCATAGTAGCTTTATTTCTAAAATGCACTGAATAATCCTCAACTAGTGTTCTGTCTAACCTTATCACAATACCAAATTGATTCCAGGAGTGGTCCAGTTTTAATCTGCTAAATGTTCCACCACATCTGGTAACCACTAAACATCTACACCTGTTTATTTTCAAGTGTTCAGGGAAAGTGTACTCAAATAATATTATCAAGAGGTTCTGAACTTTACTGAAGAATCTCCAAAATCAGAAAGGACGGTTGTACTTGTACTTGACTTAATTTACTTTGTTAGCCTTCCTCACACAAGTGATGTGTCCACGCTAAACATTCTCACATAGTCATATTAATGACTGCCTCAAAAACTGAAGCATTGGTGCTGTTGCAAGACTTCCAGAGCATATTTCTGAGTTTCTTTCAAGATGAGACTAAACTAGAAAATACAAAGGATCCATTCTCCAAAAACAAGTTGTAAGTATTTGTTTTGGTTACCTAGTGCCACTCTGACAGGAAAATACCACAAATGGGTGACTTTAACAAACAGGAGTTTATTCTCTTACAGTTTTGGAGGCTAGAAGTCTGAGTTCAAAGTGCTAGGTCTAGGGGATGTGTGAAAGTCCTTTGACCTTGGGCTTCAGCTCTGCCTCTTGCTCCCAGCCCACTGAAGCTAGAAGCATCTCTTCGCTCAGGCAGCTGCTGGCTGCTGAAGCTAACAAGGCAAAGTTGACAAATAAGATGGCATAGTCCCGATATTACCAAACAACATGGCAAGCCATCGATTCAAATCCCATTAACAGTCCCAAGATCAGCAGGGCATGGCAGGCTACATGCAGGGTTTAAGTGTGCCAAAAAGCCAGAGATTTCCTCAATGCTGCTTCTTATATAGTGGAAACAGACCCCATTCCTAAAGCAGCTACTCAGCTGCTCCAGTAGATTGCACCATGGAATTGATTGCCAATCTCACCATGAGGAAAAACTACATCCAACTGCCCAGCGACACTCAACCAGATCCAGCCAAGTTGACAGACAACCTTAACTACCACAGCATTTGATTTTATATATATATATAAAATATATATATAATGTTTTTTTAAAAACAAGCTAAGTCTTATCTACTTAGTTTTCAGCTTGGGTATACCACTGCTGAAAAGGTCTTGAGCAATCACTTCTCAATTTGATCCAGTTATATTTGTTTGGCAATGCTTGGCTGCTGACACCAAGGACTTGGCTTGAAGCTGCAGGGGCCATGCTACTCAACATATGAAGTTGTAGGTTGCCTGTG
>NW_006922222.1:987011-998542 GCF_000298275.1 Orycteropus afer afer | reverse complement strand
GACTATGGTCCCAAGCCCGCTGGTTCAACTACTCAGTCATTATTTAATTTTGAGCAACTCACTTTACCTCTCTGTCCATGAATTTTTGACAATTAAAAATTGAACAGATCACTTTTATCATACAGGGCTTTTTTGTGAGGATCTAATAAATCTCTTTATCTGAGGAGTTTCCTAGTTCATTTTACAGAAGATAAAACTGAAGCAAACGAAGGTGAAAGGAATTAGCTAAGGTCATAACATTTGTTGACAGAAAAGCCAGAATACTCATTCATTTTTCTCAATTTCCAAACCAATGTTCTGGTTTTGTAGAGCAAGTAAAAGTATTTTGAAAAGATCAAATATTATATGAAAAAAAGGATGACAAAGCCCAGGCTGGAAAGGCCAGGCCTGGAAAATTCTGTTCTCCAGGTCCTCCAGAGTCCTGTTCTTTTCTGGCTGTGCTCTCAGCATATGTCCCAGCATTGTGCTTCCTTCTTTAGATATAGGAGATTCAGGCTCATGGCTTCAGGACAGACAAAGGGTACAGGTCAACCATGTACAGGCTCCTCACTCTGAATTTCCAATTAGTATGATGCTCTTTGTTGAGTCACCAATTAGTATGATGCGCTCTGTGATGGTTAATATTATGTGTCAACTTGGCTAGACCATGATCCTCAGTGGTTTGGCAAACATATCAACCTCCATTTTATGATCTTATGTGAGCAGCCAATCACTTGGAAGGGGAATTTCCTTGGGACTGTGGCCTACATCCATTATGTAGGCCACAATTTTCCTGGCGAGGCTCAATCTCTCTTGATCCTGCATTTGTCCTGTCTGACCTCCAGACAGGTCTTGGGGATAAGAAGCCTGCATCCTGCTACCTGACCTGAAGATTTGGACTTTGTCAGCCCTGCAACCACATAGGCAGGAGATACCTCCAGCCTGCTTGCTGATCCATAGATTTGGGACTTGCCAACCTCCATACTTATATAAGCCACTTCCTTGAAGTAAATCTCTCTATATTTATATATACTGGCAGCTCTGGTGGCATAGTGCCTAAGGCTTTTGACTGCTAACCAGAAGGCTGGTGGTTCAAACCCACCAGACACTCCTTGGAAGGAAGATTGGACAATCTACTTCCACAGAAATACAGCCTTGGAAACCCAAGGAGGGGTTGCTATGAGTCAGATCTGACTCAACAGCAGGGAGTTTGGGTTTTTTATGTATATATATAAGGAGCTCTGGTAACACAATGGTTAAAGCACTCAGCTGCTAACCAAAAGGTCAGCTGTTTGAGCCTACCAGCCACTCACTGTTCCTTCACTCAAGTGTTTTGAAGCCTGCCTTCTACAAATTTATCTAATCAAATTCACCCATTTTTGCAACAACTTGAACATCCTGTTAACTGGTGTTTGCTTGATGGTCTTTCTGAGTTTACAGCAGTTTTTAACTTTTTCTTTATTCAATCTTCTTTAATACATGTAAGTAAAACAGGGCTAACAATAGTATCTACTTCATAAGCCTGTTTCAATGCAAAGAGTTTAGCCTAGTATCTGGCTAAATGGCTAGTTTTCATGACTTTTTAGGAGTAGTAATATTATCATTTTGTAAGAACTAAACAGGTCATGTTGTTGTTATGTGCTGTCGAGTCAGACCCAACTCATATTGACCTCTCCTTGGGTTTCCGAGGCAGTATCACTATGGAAGTAGATTGCCCAACCTTCCTTCCAAGGAGTGGCTGGTGGGTTTGAACCGCCAGCCTTCTGGTTAGCAGTCAAGTGCCTTTAGTCACTACGCTACCAGAGCTCCCAAACAGGTCGTACTACACTTGAATTAAACAACTGAGTTAAAGCTTATCTCTCTGTCTCTGCTCACTCCATTCTAATCCAGAGAACTGTAGTGGGCTCTGATTCTGTGATGTATATAGATACAAGTAATCAGAGCAGGAGAGACATTGGAGGGGGTGAAGTGTGATATTATTGTTCCCATTTTACAGACAACAAAGCAGAGGTGCTAGGAGGAAGAATTCAAGCCCAAAGTAATCTGAATCTCCTGATGCCCAGTTCAAAATCCTTTCTCTTATGTCTAACGATGGTCCTCCTGAGTATGGGAAAGAGATTTCAGTTTGCTTGGCCTTTTACCTGTGTCCAAGCTCATGGGCAATTGTGAAAGCCAGAGGGAGTCCAGAATCTTCATTGATGTTACAGCTCTGGTGAGGCTGGCACATTCCCGACAGGTGGGACAGACCCAGTGTCTCACAGGGGCGATTGACACCAGCACAGATGTCTTTTCTGAAAGCAGAGAAAAGAGATACTAAGTGTGCAAGGCCACGTCTGAGAAAGTCCTCCTGAAAAAATGCACATTCAATACGGTCTGAAAAGCATGCTTTAAAAAATGTAGGAAATAATTTGGATTTCATTAAGATTATTCTGATTAATTTCTTGATTATTGAATCTCATTGACACCAAAAAAAAAAAAAAATGGTGTTTTGTCACATGTTTCATTTTGAGCTAATTTTGCTCTTGATCTCAGGAAGCTGAGTTATATTATTTGGTCAAAAAAGAAAAGGACTTGATTGGAAATTAGAGTTAATTTCAACTGTTAAATAGAAACAATCAGTGATGGGTGTGGCTTTTCAAATATATAAAACCCATTCTGTGCTTTCTGAGATCTATATTCAAAACTCATCAGACAACTTTTTCTCATTCGTGAAAAGGCAACTGTTTCTATCCATCTAGCAAGAGAGAATGTCAGTTGTCTATCTAGCCCCATTACCCTAACAATATTGCATACAGGAGTGGACACACATGCACACAGACATACACACCCACAAGTACCCCCTGGCATCGTTTTTCTTGTCACCAGGACCTCACTATTACCCTATCCAGGCAAAAGAAAGGAAAGACTCCTAGGACCTAAGAAAATACTATTTATGGTTTATAAATATAAAAACATGCTATGTCTAACTCAAAACAAGCATTTTGAAAGAGTTGTTAATCAGACAATTGATTTTCTTCAGCTCAAGAAGAGCTGCTCTTTGCCAGGAGTGACTGGCACAGTGCTGGCTTTTAAGATAAACTCTGAGCCTTAGGTTGTGATTGACTTTCAGTTCATGGTTTGTGTGGGCACCATTTTTGGTGCCAAATGGTCTCCTACTTTGTGTGTGTCAATTGGGCTGTGGAAAGATCCAGGTTTTGAGAAGCCCTGTGAGTTCTGACTTCTCTCAGCATTGGAAATGGCTGGGATGATGGTCTGGGGGAACAGCAGAACAGCATCAGTCAGCCCTGACTCTAGACTCTCACTAATGGCGGCACTTGCTGGCTGGACCTGTGCTGGAGAGTTAGATTAGAACATACAGCCTGAGAGTTCTAAACAATTTCTGGGTCTGTCATAGGACGAGCCATACCCTTTCCCCACCCTCCTGCAGGATGTGTTCATTATTATTTCAGTGAAAAAGAACAAGTATTCATAGAGCCACTGGGAAAAGATGAATGGTGTACATCGCTAATCTATCGACCATTTCATTCTCATATGTCAGGAGGTCAGGTCCAGTTGTTCTTTGAGTGCTTATGATTGTCTGGCATTAAGGAGGAAAGAAGGGGTAACAAAAGAACTGTAGGAACCTGGTTATTGAAGGCAAAGAGATTAAGTTCCTAAAAGGAGAAGAGCTGTATCTCAGTCATGCACTGGGGAAAACATGTTGTAGCCTACACCCACTAGCCTCATTTCATTGGGGGTATTCTGGGTCAATTCCACCTTCTACTGAATTCAACCCTATGGATCTCAGGATGGTCTCCCAGAGAGAAAGTTCAGTCTCATCTCTTCCTCCTCCCTCCTTCCCTCCCAGGACATATCCATTTCTTCAGGCCCATGATTCTCAACTGGGAGTGATTTTGCTCTCCTTCCTTACTCCCACCAAACACACAGAGAACATTTTGCAATGTCTAAAGACATGTTTGGCTTTCACAACCCAGGGATAAGCAGGCTGCTGCTGGCATCTCATGAGCAGAAGCCAAAGATGCTGCTAACATATCACAAGGCACGGGACAACTCTCTACAATAAATAAGCTATGGTACCAAATGTCAATAATGCCAAAGTTGTGAAACCCTGCTTTAGAACTTGAAATATTCCCTATTGTCTAGGAGTTGGTGAGGTACATAACACTTTCATGAAACTTAATTTTTTTTTCATGTTATACATATTAGTTTCCTTTTTATTACTGAGATTTGGGTGAAAAGTTTACAGAGCAAATCGATTTTCCATTCAACAATCTATACACATTCTGTTTTGTGACATTTGCTGCAATCCTCATGCTGTAACAGCATTCTTTCTACTTCCTCCATGCATCTGCCCCTTCTCTTGTTCTTCCTTCCCATCTCCTCCTGCCCTCCTAGCTCTATCCCTAGGCAAATGCTATCTTCTAGATCTCCTATGTTTGTGTGTTCTAATGAGTGCATATTCTCCTGATTTTACTTTTCACTTTATAGGCCTATCTATCTTTTGGCTCCCAGTTGAGTCCCGGGGGTCAAGTTCAGCTTCTAGTTTGAAGAGTGTCCAAGGGCCATAGCCTCATGGATTACACCAGTCTTCATCAGAGCAGTAAGTCTGGTCTGTTCATGATTTTGTGTTTTGTTCCACATTTTCACCCCCTCTATCTGGGACCTCTTTTTGTGATCCCTTTCAGAGCTGCCAGCAGTCATAGCTGGATACCATCTAGTTCTGCTTTCAGGGTCATGGAGGCTTGTATTCACATATGCCATTAGTCCTTTGGACTGATTGTTTTCTGTGTCTTTGATTTTTTTCACTCTTCTTTGCTCCGGATGGGAGAGATCAATAGTTGCTCTTTAGATGGGCACTCACAAGCTTTCAAGACCTCAATTGCTACTCACCAAAACAGGTAAATCCCTTATCTGAGGAAGAAAAATGATGAGAAATACAAAAAGAGAAGAAGAGAACAGACTCTCCATATTTTTTTTTTTTTTTTTTTGGTTAATAGTTACAGTATGGCTGTTAATAGTTAACATTAATGGTTAAAAGTATGGTTAGTGGGATCAAACAAACTCCCTGGATTTAAGTCCTAGCTGTATTCATTAACAGAAATAAGATTTTAGGCAAGTGACATAATCAAGCCTCAGTTTCCCCATCTGTAAAATAGGAATGATTAACAACAGTCAACTGGCAGTGTTGTTGTGGGGTTTAAGCAGAATAATAACTGTTCTAACGTCCTAACAGCACATCGCAATGTCTGGCCTTATCAAACATTCCACAATGTTAGTTATCATTAACTCACATGTTTCCTGATGTAGGAATGACAGAAAACTGCCAAGTGGCCAAGGCTGCTGGCTACCCTAAGCCCCTGTGCCTACATTCTGCACCCACCTCAACCTACTTCCCAGGGGAGCTGGTCATCAGTCCAAAGTCTCACACGTCCTTGTAATTGGTTTATGCTACAGAATTCCTGGAAAATGTTTGCATCAAAGCAGGGTTTTAATACTTTGGCTAGAAAAAGGAATTCTGATGGTTGAAGTTTCAGGTCAAGATAAGGCAGACAATTAGCTAAGATGGGGATGGATTACCATTCCTTGAATCATAACTTGTAGGCCTCCTATGCACTATGATGATCCTATCAAATGGACAGATGACTGGGACAAAATGTTCAGGGCCAGCCTATCCTTCCAGGGACAACACACACCAGGGACTTCCAGTGCATGAGTTTCTTGGGGCTAAAGGATCTGGGCCAAGCAGCCTCCTCTCTGTGCACCCTGGATCCATCAATGTCTCTGAATCTGCATCATGATGCACACTGGGATCTTACTTTCCTTTGTTAGAATGTAAGCCCTGCCTTCACCTAAAAGCAAACAAACAGAACCCTTGTTGCCATCTAGTCAATTCAAACTCATGGTAACTCCATGTGGTACAAACTAGAACTGCTCCATAGGGTTTTCTTTAGAGTAGCAGATTGTCAGACCTTTCTTCTGTGGTTTGGCTGGGTGGGCTCTAACTGCCAACCTTTATGTTAGTAGCCAGGCATAAACCATCTGTGCCAGCCAGGGAAATTCTTTCCGATCAGAGTAAGACTGATTGCTGTTGAGTCAATTCATGATGATCCCATGCATTTCAGAATAAAACTGTTTTCTGTAGAGTTTTCAAGGCTGGATGTTTCAGATGACCAGGCCTTTCTTCCGAGGTACTTCTGGGTGGATTCAAACCATCAACCTTTTCATTAATAGTCAAGTGCATAACCCTTTGTGCTACTGAAGGACTCCTTAGCTTAGAATACTGGCTGGTATATCACTATTGTTGTTAGGTGCTGTTGAGTTGGCTTTGGCTCATAGAGACCCCATGAACTACAGAACGAAACACTGCCCAGTCCTGCTCCAGCCTCTCATCATTGCAGCTACTGTGTCAATCCATGTCACTGAGGATCTTCTCCTTCTTCACTAACCCTCTGTTTTACCAAGCATGATATCCTTCTCAAGGGAATGGTCTCTTCTGACAACATGACCAAAGCTGGTGAGACAAAGTCCAGCCATTCTCACTTCCAAGGAGCAGTCTAAGCTGCACTTCTTCTAGGACAGATTTCCTCACATTTCTGGCAGTTTATGGTGTTTTCAATATTGTTTGCCAATGCCACAATTCAAAGGCGTCAACTATTTTTTCAGTCTTCCTTATTCATTGTCTAGCTTTCACATGCATATGAGGTGATTGAAAACACCATGGCTTGGGTTAGGCGCACCTCAGTCTTTAAAGAGACATCTCTGCTCTTCAGCGGGAGCTCTCGTAGTGTAGTGCCTAAAGCATTTGACTACTAACTAGAAGCCTGGCAGTTCAGACCCACCAGCCACTCCTCAGAAGGAAGGTTGAGCAATCTACTTCTGTAGTAATACTGCCTCGGAAACCCAAGAAGGGGTAGCTATGTCAGGTCCAACTCGATGGCACATAACAACAACAAATGCTCCTCAGCACTTTAAAGAAGTCTTTTGCAGCAGATCTGCCCAGTGTAATATGACATCTGATTTCTGGATTGCTGCTTCCATGGATTTTGATTATGGGTCCAAACAAAATGAAATCTTTGACATATTCAAACCCTTCTCCACTTACCAATATGCTGCATGTTGGTCCATTTGTGGGGATTTTTTTTTTTTTTTTTTTCAAATTGAGGTATAACCCATACTGAAGACTGTATGTAGTCTTTGATCTTCACCAGTAAATGTTTCGAGTCATTTTCACTTTCAGCAAGCAAGGTTGTGTCATTTGGATATCACAAGTTGTTCATGAGTCTTCCTCTAATTCTGATGCTGTGTTCTTCTTCTTATAGTCCAGCTTTTCAGATTATTTGCTCAGCATACAGATTGAATAAGTATAGTGAAAAGATACAACCCTGATGCACACCCTTCCTTATTTTTAACCATGCAGTATCCCCTTGTTCTGTTTGAATGAGAGCCTCTTGATCTATGTACAGGCGCCTCATGAGCACAATTAAGTGTTCTGGAATTCTCATTCTTCAATCTTATCCATAATTTGTTATGATCCACACAGTCAAATGCTTTTGCATAGTTAATAAAACACAGGTAAACATCTTTCAGGTATTCTTTGCTTTCAACCAAGATCCAACTGACATCAGTAATTATATCCCTTGTTCTACATCCTCTTCTGAATCCAGCTTGAATTTCTGGAACTTTCTTGTCAATATAGTACTGCAACCATTTCACAGCAAAATTTTATTTGTGTGTAATATTAATGATATTGTTTGGTAATTTCCACATTCTTTGGGATCACCCTTCTTTGGAATGGGTACAAATATAATACAATATAATGGTATACAATAAAAGAACCAAACTCACTGCCACTGAGTCAGTCCCAGTTCATAGCAGCCCGTTCTTGGGCTTCTGAGGCAGTATCACTAGGGAAGTAGATTGCCCAATATTCGTTCCAAAGAGTGGCTGGTAGGTTTGAACTGCCAGCCTTCTGCTTAGCAGTCAATAAGTACTCATTGACTGAATGAACAAATATAGCCTTCAAAAAGGTTGGGCTCACCAGAACAGCCCACTGGGTTTTCACATCTGTGTAAGGCTGGATGGTCCTTATTGGTGTTCTAGGGTCTATCTGTGGTTAGAACAAAGTATATCTTCATGGGAATAAAAAGCAGAAAGGTATAACCCAATCACTGCCTACACGGAAAAGGATCCTCTCCCTACATCTTTTTGTAAACTTCAATCAGGGATCTGTTAACAAGAGGATTGATTTCTGTAGCAAACACTGCATATTTCTAAAGTGGGGGAAAATACAACAAAATAAAGGATTGGCAATCCTACCCACTAGAAGGTCCTGGAATCATTAATGAGAATAAGCAAATATGCTGCCTGATTGTTGATAGAACTGCACGAAGCAGTCAGTTTTAAAGATGAAACTGGCAATAGTATAAGGAAGAGGGTTGCAATTTGCCAACAGACAAAATTTATTAGCAAAGAAAGCTCTTAATTTTTCAAAACAAAAATATGTTTATAAAATTTTAGGGATGAGTATCATTTTTAAATACTCAGTACTTGAACTATGACCACAAGACCCTGTTAACCCAAGAAAGCTCTTCAAACGTCACTCCCACTTTACATGGCTGCAGCTGATGTCACAAAGAAGGCTTTGAGAGTTCATCAGATGCCCAGTGTCTTTGTGACCTGAGGACATTTAGTGTCCTGCAAACTCATGCTCACAGACATCTTGCTGATCTGCTTCATCATTTACTCAGGCAATTGCCATTATGAGTTTTCCCCCTTTTATATTTGCTTTTGTGGAAGCTGCAAGCGATTGCAAGCTCATGTCTCCCACCACAAACCAGACACATCTGATGAAAAGTGATACTGATGTGCTTTCTTAAAAATGAAGTCTATATTGCAAAGAGCATACTGGCTGGTGTGAAAGAGATAAGGAGTGTAGGGTCAACATAGCAGGAGGAGGAACGAGGCTGGAGTGGAGACCGAGACTCTGAGGAAGATCAAGAAAGGGATATTCCAGGCTTGGTTTGTGTCAGACACACCCGGGACACTCTCTAGGTTACTATGATACACTACAAGTCTGGGAGTCACTGTTATGGAGTAAAGGACAATGGCTAACCATTGCATAGGACTGTGGGAGGGTAGGTGATAGGAAGCAAAGGGGCAGGAGTTATTGCTCATTGGAATGGTTTCTAATTTTCCATTTCCCCTACAGGTATTGCAGAGATTCACAAGAAAATGGAAAACCAACTAGTAATGTTTAAAACCAAACCAAATGCACTGCCAATGAGTTGATTCCTTCTTACAGCAACCTTTAGGACAGAATAGAATTACCCCATAGGATTTACAAGACTGTAAATTTTTGGTCATATTATCAGAAGGGACCATACTGTGCAGAAGGATATCATGCTTGGCAAAGTAGAGGGCACAAAAGAAGGGGAAGACCCTCAACGAGATGGATTGATACTGGCTGCAATGATGGCCTCAAAGATAGCAAGGATTGTGAGGATGGCACGGGATTGGGCATCTGTTTTATTCTTTTGTACACATGGTCACTATGAGTTGGAGCTGACTTGACAGCACCTAACAACAACAACAACAAATCTTTATAAAAGCAGACTGCCTCATCTTTCTCCTACAGAGCAGCTGGTGGGTTTGAACCACCAACATTTTGGTTAACAACAGCCAAATGTTTTAATCACTATACCACCAAAGTTTCCTTTTAATGTTTAGAGGGATCTACAAAAACAGAAAAGAAGATCTTAATTTTTAAATTCAAAGGTGTTACATGATATATATGAGAGACAAGAATGACATAGGTAATTCCTCTGAGAAACAGCATGGCCACAGGAGTCTGTAGTTCATGTTCGTTCCCCCTGCCTCCTCTTCTCGTGGATGCTGACAGAAGGCTCTCTTCCCTCTGTTGGGCTTCTCGTCAGGCTGGTTCCCCACCCACCCACACACACACATACACAAAGAAACTCCAGTGCCCATCAGTGCTGCTTCAGGTGGAAACAGGTAGGGTTGTCCCACTGCCAGTGGCCACATGCAGAAGAGCCACGCAAGTTTCTCAAACTGATTTGTTTTTCTGACACCTGGTATTCTTTTCTTTACCTTGTTCCCACCATGCTTTACAGGAAAGTGTCTACTCCTAGAACACACATTCCTCTTAGCACGAGCCTCACAGCTTTTGAGTTGATTCAGACTCACAGCAACCCTGTAGGACCGAATAGAACTGCCCCATAGAGTTTCCAATGTTGTAGTCTTTATGGGAGTTGACTATCATATCTTTCTCCCATGGAGTGGCTAGCAGGTTCAAACCACCAACCTTTTTGTTAGAAGCCAAGCATTTTAACCACTTTGTCACCAGGGTTCCTTTCCTCTTAACATAAAAACCAAAACCAAAACCAAACTCACTGCCCTCGAGTTGAATCAACTCATAGTAAACCCTTCTCCGGTTTCTGAGGTGATATCTCTATGGAAGTAGATTGCCCAAGTAAAGAAAATCTTAGGAACTCGAAACAGATGTTCACCATTCATAGTTTTGTATTAGTAAATCTGTTAACCTGCCCCTCCACTGGTTTGAAAGTTAGGAGTTGACTAGACCATAGAAGCTGCCTTTAAAAATGACTAAGTGCAGGAAAGAGTAGTGAGAATCTCATGAATTTTATATCAAGTGTTATGGGTTGAGTTGTATCTCCTCCACCAAAAAAAAAAAAAAATGTGTTGGAATCCTAACCTCTATATCTATGGAAATAATCCCATTTGGGAATAGGGTTTTCTTTATTATGTTAATTAGACCAATCACTGTAGGGTGTGTCCTAAAGGTAATCACTTCTGAGTCATAAAAAAGACAGATTAGATGTAAAGGCAAGAACAAAGGGGGAAGATAGATGCCATGTGGAACTGAGAAATAATGGAGTAAAAGAAGCTAAAAGAGCCAGGGATCCTCATCAGACCCAACACAGACAGAGCTTTCTTCTGGAGCTGGTAACCTGATTTCAGACTTCTAATGTCCTGTGAGAAAGTAAATTTCTGTTCTTTAAAGCTATCCACTTGTAGAATTTGTGTTACAGCAACATTAGGTAGCTAAGACACCTGGAAACACTTTAACCTGTCAAACCCACCACTACCCCCTTCATCCCACACCACTGGTTCCAGGCAGTCTGCAGTACCTGGTGAGAAGGACAGCCACATCATGATGGACGGGGTTGAGGTCACTCTTGGGGTTGATGCTCTTCTGCCACTTGCAGAAGCTGGACAGTGTCTTCTCTGCATGGTGGACTATTTTCAATCCTTGCTGGAGAAAGAAGAACAAGAGATTTCCATGGCTAGGCTCAGTGGGTTCCCAGAAAATCCATGGGAGATGAGCTCAGCGTCAGTGTCCCAGACACTCAGCAGGAACTTGGTAGAGGCCAACTTACTCCTCTGTTCTAAATACTGTCAGTGTCATACCTTCCGCTAAAAGAACTTGAAGGGAGAACTTCCGGACAAAAGTTATCACAAGGCAAGCCGCCCATGGATAAAATTTTAAATACATTAGCAAAGACTAGAAAGAC
>NW_006922222.1:984617-986201 GCF_000298275.1 Orycteropus afer afer | reverse complement strand
CTCCTTGGGTTTCTGAGGCAGTATCACTACGGAAGTAGATTGCCCCATCTTCCTTCCGAGGAGTGGCTGGTGGGTTTGAACCTCCAGCCTTCTGGGTAGCAGTCAAGTGCCTTAGGCACTATGCTACCAGAGCTCCTTTGGTTTATATATATCTCACATATATTATCACTGCTTCTGTTTCTCTCTCTCTCTCTCTCTCTCTCTCTATATATATATATATATCATTGATTCTGTTTTTCTAGAGAACATTGACTAAGATAGGGCTCCAGATAAAGCCATCTCTAGTACAGGATGGATTTGAGGATGTCTACCCTCATTGGCTCACTATAGTCTGGGTCCATTCCTCTGGGATGGACCCCAGAACTTCAGGAGAATCTCTGTTTGAAACTATGAGCTTCCTTATCTACCCATTCTGGTATTTTGTTGAGACCCACATCCAAATCAAACAAGATCTAATAGGCTTCTGTTGCCTGTTAGAAGTACCCCCAGATATACTTCCCCTCCCCCAAGCTAATTAACTACCTTACATGGACTTCCTTTCATGAAAACTCAGAGAGGTGGCCCATCAGGCATCTCCAGTCCCTGAACTGCTTAGTATAAAGACTTTAAGCAGAAGAAACAGACTCCATGATTTAATAATTGTCATAGTTACATCTTGCAGCAAAGCCATATGTAGTGGAGGAGGAGTTCTGGGAAATAAGCTGGGCACTGGAAGTGAGCCTCTGATTCAATTAGTTGAGCCATAATTAGAACTGAAGCCCTCTCCAGAGGGGAATGAACTGTGATCACCCCTATAAAGACCTAGTCAAGTGGTGTAAGAAAGAAAAAGGAAAGGAGAGGGAAAGGAAACAAAGAGAAGGCAAGAAAATGGACAGAGAAGAATAGGAAGTGAAAGGAGGAATGGAAGGAAACATTTCTTGAAGCTATATGCTAGATACTTTCATGTATTTTACCTGATTTAGTTCTATCTCTTCGGCATTATAGTAAAGAAAGCATTTTTTAATTTTGTAATAGATGAAGTTAAACCTCAGAAAAGTGAAGAAGTAGCTCAAGATCATGTGGCTTGGATATTAAATCAAAGAAAATGACTATTGGACTCATAGATGAAACTTGTGATTCTGGTCCTTTACCAGCTACACTAGAATGGTATCTCAGGTCCACCTCTTTCAAACAGTAAGGTAGATTATCAAGCAAAACATTACCTGTGATTAGATTTCTTTTAGGTCTATTTTCACCCTACATTGGGAGGGGGTCAGAGAGAGGGAGCTGTTTGAGAAGACACTCATTAATTAAAAGATAATAATTTAATACTATTTATGATTTCTCCAAATAATATTAAATACTGATGCATGTTGTTGTTGTTTTATGCCATCGAGTCGGACCTGAATCATAGTGACCCCTCCTTGGACTTCCAAGGCAGTATCACTACAGAAGTAGATTGCTTCATCTTCCTTCCAAGGAGTGGCTGGTGAGTTTGAGCCACCAGCCTTCTGGTTAGCAATCAAATGCCTTAGGCACTATGCTACCAGAGCTCCCAAATACAGAGGCATAAATCTAACTACCAGAGGATCTCTGGTAGCATAG
>NW_006922222.1:973121-979888 GCF_000298275.1 Orycteropus afer afer | reverse complement strand
GTTGGCTGAGGGACAGTGGGCTGGGAGAGAGACTGAGCATTTTTCCTTAACTAGAATTGTAGTCTTTGATGCTTCCCTAATAAACCCCATAATCTGTGAGCTCTGTGTGGCTACTGCAGCGAATTATCGAACCCAGGAGAGAGGTGGTGGGTGCTTTGGGAGGAACGGTTGGAGAAAGGATTGGAGGGAAGCAGCATGTCTGGCCTCGCAGGAATAGGCCTTGGGCTATTGATGGTGATTCTGTCTTCCTCTTATGGGATTAGAGGAGGTCAGAACATGTGGACTCCTTGCCATTTTTGCACCCATAGAGTTCCCAAGGCTATAAATCTTTACAGAAGCAGATTGCCTCATCTTTCTCTTGTAGAGTGGCTTTTGGGTTCAAACCACTGACCTTTTGGTTAGCAGCTAAATGCCTTAACTACTGCACCACCAGAGCTCCTTAATTCAGAAGTAGAGCTATATAAATATGTCCAACTAACTTTTGACAAAGATGCAAAAACCATTCACTAAAGGAAAGCTAAGAGCTCTGGTGGCATAGTGCCTAAGGCATTTGAGTGCTAACCAGAAAGCTGGCAGTTCAAACCCACCAGCCACTCCTTGGAAGGAAGGTTGGGCAATCTACTTCTGTAGTGACACCACCTTCAAAACTCAAGCAGAGGTCATTATGAGTTGAATTTGACTTCACAGCACTGAGTGAGAGGAAAGCTATCTTTTTCATAGAGTAACTGGAGAGCAAAACAGATCATAGAATTACAGATAAAATGTTGAATTATAAAAATTTTAGAAAAAAAAATAGGATAAAATATTTGGGACTTAGGGCCAAGCAAAGTTTTCATAGATGACACCAAAAGTGTGATTCATAAAAAGAAAAATTGATAAATTGGACATTATCAAAATTAAAATCTTCTGCTTTGTGAAAGACTCTTAAGAAAATAAGACAAGCTACAGACCAGGAGAAAATATTTGTGAACCACATATTTAACAAGGGATTTGTATCTAAACTATGTAAACAACTCTCAAAACTTAACAATAAAAGAACAAACAATTCGATTAGAATATGGACAAAGGACATGAACATACTTTCACTGAAGAGGCTATACAGATGGAAAATGAAGCTATACGGATGGAGAATGAGGCTATACATCTGGAGAATGAGGCTATATGGATGGAGAATGAGGCTATACAGACGAAACGATGTGCAATGCAATTAGTCATTAAAAAAAAGTCATTGCAATTGAGTCAATTTGAACTCATAGCAACCTCCATTGTGTTTCCAAGGCTGTATATCTTTTTGGAAGCAGACTACCCCATCTTTTTTTCTGCAGAGCAGCTGGTGGGTTTGAACCATGAACTTTTGGTTATCAGCAAACTGCCTTAATCAGTATACCAGCATAGCTCCTTAATTACTTATCAGGGGAATGCAAATTAAAACCACAATGGGTTATCACTGCACACCTATCAGATTGGCTAGAATAAAAATTAAGTAAGAACACCAAATGTTGTGAGAATGCAGAAAAACTAGATCACTCATACATTGTTGATGAGAATGTAAAATGGTATAGCCACCCTGGAAGAGTATGGTAGCTTCTCACAAAATTGAAAATCCACTTACCATATCACTCAGCAATTATACTCAGGCACCTATCTCAGAGAAATGAAAATTCATGTTTACACAAAAATATGAGATGAACATTCATAGAAGCTTTATTTGTAAGATGTACAAACTAGAAACCACTCAAATGTCCCTCCATGGGTAATTGGTTAAACCAATAGTGGTATCTATACCATGGAATACTAGTCAGCGACTACCAGGTACAAACTATTGAAACATGAAAGAACTTGGATGAATCTTGAGAGAAAGAAGCCAATCTCAAAAGGTTATATGCTATATGATTTCATTTTTATAAAATTATAGAAAGGGCTAACAGGTGAATTATACTTTCTAGGGGTTAGGATGGTGGGTGGGAAGAAGGTGGCTGTGATTATGAAAGGGTAGCATGAAGGATCCTTGTGGCAAACCTGTTCCATATCTTGACCATGGTAATGGTCACTCAAATCTACACGTGATTAAATTGTATAAAAGTAAATACACACACACACATATATCATGCAAAACTGGTGAAATCTGAATACATAGGAGGATTGTATCAACATAAAGTTCTTGGTTGTGATATTGTGCTGAAGTTATGTAAGATATTGCCATGAGGGGAATGTGGGTAAAAGATATGAAAGATTTATTTGTATTAGTTCTTTCAACTGTATGTGAATCTACAGTCACCTTGAAATAGAAAGTTTAAAAATATATATCTTAAAAATAATAATTTGACTGGACCAAGCCTAGAAGGGTTGCAATAGAAGATTCTATAAAGTACTTTCTTGTATCACTCTACATGGGTTATTTACTAATAGCTTTGGAGTGAAGGGAACCTACAGTGTTTCAAATGGGTTACCATGGGCACAAAGAACCCATCCACCCAGATACCCTCTCATATACACACATACAAACTCTAAAGTCCTGTCAAATTACCTGTTTAAATAGCCATGAATAGAAATGCTTCTTAGGTGCCACACAGGCAGAAGGAGATGGAGCCCATAGCAAAATATTCTTTCACAGACTCCTGGTGAAGTTACACAACTCACAGTAGAATTTTACCCCATCTCAAAAGCACAAAGTTTTCTTCAGTACTGTGCCTTTAATACATTGTCTTGCATGACTATTTTGGGAGAATTTACAGACCAATCCATGCATGTCTGATTAAGAAAAAATGAATATTTACAAACATTTTCCTTGTTCTTGAACCAAATTCAATGCTAGCAAGGCCATCTTTGTCATGGCCGAGAAATCAGAGTAATTTACCAGATGCTTCAAAACATAAATTCTGTCTCCAATTTCCCTTCATTACAAAGAGTCCATTTTCCTGCGGGGCTTAAGGAATTATGTACAATCATCTCATTTAAACAACTAGAAAATCCAGGTCATAGAGGTAGTGTTTGAGCCAAAGTCTGACCACTTCTCAGACTTCCTCTATGAACCCTTCCCCCTGTGCCCTTCCTTTGCATCATAGTTTGCTCATTCACAATCACAATAATCTTTTTGGAAATCACCTGTATGCTATTGACTCCCTGATATATCTCATTCTTCATATCTTCTGAATGACACCACTGGTACCTCCAACTCCGAATTCCCCAAATCCTCTTCCCCACATTAACCTATTGTATTTCCTGTATCCTCCCTCAGCTACAGTAGCTATCATCAACCCAGTTAGTTATACAGTCTACAAATATTAATGCCCTCCTATCAGCCTCCTCCATCTCCATAACCTACACCCCATCTCTCATGTTGTTACAGTTAGATGCCATCAAGTCAGTTCCGACTCATAGTAACCATTCTGGTTACCTAGTGCCACTCTGACAGGAATATACCACAAATGGGATGTCTTGAACAAACAGGAGTTTATTCTCTTATAGTTTGGGTGGCTCGAAGTCCAAGTTCAAAGTGCCAGGCTCTAGGGGCTAGGTGAAAGCCCCTCAACCTTGGGTTCCAGCTCTGCCTCCTGCTCACAGCCCAATGAAGCTAGAAGCTTTTCTTCACTCAGCTGCTGGCTGCTGAAGCTGACAACCCAAGGCTGACAAGTAAAAAGGCACAATCCCAATGTTACCAAATAACATGGCAGGCCATTAATTAATTCAAGTCTCTTGAAAGTCCCAAGGTCAACAGAGGATGGCAGGCTGCTGAACAATGACACGGCTACATGCAGGGTTCAAGCATGCCATAGGCTAGAGACAGTTCCAAAAGGCTTCTGCTTATAAGCAGAATCAGGGAGCAGATCACATCCATAAGGCAGCTACTCAGTTGCTTACTGTAGATTCCACCATGGAGATGATTACCAGTCTCATCATGGGAATACCACATCCAGCTGCCCAGCCACCCAACCAGGCCCAGCCAAGTTGACACACAAACTGAACTACCACAGTGACCCTACAATGTACAACAGAATGAAACACTGCCTTTTCCTGTGTCATCCCCACAAACCTTGCTACACTTGAGCCCCACTGTTGCAGCCACTGTGTCACCCCATCTCGTTGAGGGTCTTCCTCTTTTTCATTGACCCTCTACTTTACCAAGCATGGTAACTTTCTCCAGGGACTGGTCCTTCCTAATAACATAAGCAAAGTATGGGAGATGCCATCCTTGCCTCTAAGGAGCATTCCACTGATACTTCTTCCAAGACAGACTTGTTCATTCTTCTAGCAGTCCATGGTATATTCAATATTCCTCACCAATTCTACAATTCCAATGCATCAATAATTCTTCAGGCTTCCTCACTCATTGTGCAGCTTTCACATGCATATGAGGCACACCTCAGTCTTCAAAGTGACATATTTGCTCTTTAACATTTTAAAGCAGTTTTTTTTTTTTTTTTTTTGCAACAGATTTGCCCAGTGCAATACATCATTTGATTTTGTTTTTCTTCCTCCTCCCCCTCCTTCTCCCCCTCCTACTTTTCTTCTAATTTATTATGATTTGGGTGAAATGTACAAAGCAGATTCATTTTCTATTCAACAGTTCATATACACATTATGTCTTGTGATATTTGTTACTTTCCCCATCAGGTAACATCTGACCTCCCACTTTTCCCTGTGGTTTCCTTTTCCCTGGGTCCTTCTTACCTGTGCATCCCTATCTCCTACCTTTCTCCCTGTGCAAAGCCTGCCCTTCTGATTTCCCATGGTTGATCGTTCTAAGGAGTGCATCTCCTTGGTGTAGGTGTTCAGCTCATAGGCCTGTCTGTTGTTTGGTGGGAGTGAGTTCAATTCCAAGTCAATTGATTTCTTGACTGTTGGTACTCTAGGGTTGATTGTGAATCAAATAAAAACAACATATCAAGATCAAATGAAATCCTTGATAACTTCAATCTTTTCTCCATTTGTCATGATGTTGCTTACTGGTCCAGTTGTGAAGATTTTTGTTTTCTTTATGTTGAAATGTAATTCATACAGTCATGTTGTAGTTGTTGTTAGGTGCCATCAAGTTATCTCCAACTCACAGGGACCCCATGTACATGAAACGCTGCCTGGTCCTGCTCCATCCTCACTATCCTTGCTATGCTTGAGCCCATAGTTGCCACCCTGTGTCAATACATCTCATTGAGGTTCTTCCTTTTTTTCACTGACCATCCACTTTAGCAAGTATGTTATCCTCCCCAGGGACTGTTCCCTTCTGACAACATGATCATAGTAGATGAGACAAAGTTTGGCCATTCTAACTTCTAAAGAGCATTCTGACTGCACTTCTTCCAGGACAGGTTTGTTTATTCTTCTGGCAGTCCATGGTATTTTCAGTATTCTTCACCAACACCATAATTCAAACACATCAACTATTCTTCAGTCTTCCTTTTTCATAGCCCAGCTTTCATAAGTATATGAGGTACACTTCAGTCTTCAAACTGACCTCTTTGTGCTCAACACTGTAAAGAGGCCTTTTGCAGTAGATTTGCTCAGTGCAATATAATGTCTGATTTCTTGACTGCTGCTTGCATGGGTGTTGATTGTGGATCCAAGTAAAATGAAATCTTTAACAACCTCAATATTTTCTCCATTTATTGTGATGTTGCTTTTTGGTCCAGTTCTAAAGATTTTTGTTTTCTTTATGTTGAGGTGTTATCCATTCTGAAGACTAGTCTTTGATACTCATCAGGAAATGCTTCACTTTCAGCAAGCAGGGTTGTATTATCTGCATATTGCAGGTTGTTAATAATTCTTCCCCAATCCTGATACCACGTTCTTCTTCATATAGTCCAGCTTCTTGGATTATTTGCTCAGCATACAGATTGAATAAGTATGGTGAAAGGATACAACCCCAATGCATGCCCTTTCTGATTTTAAACCATGCAGTATCCCCTTTTTCTGTTTGAATGACAGCTTCTTGGTCTATGTACAGGTTCCTCATGAGTACAATTAAGTGTTCTTGAATTCCCATTATTTGCAAGGTAATCACCTTTCAGGTATTCTTTGCTTTCAGTCAAGATCCATTTGACATCAGCAATAATATTCCTCATTCCACATCCTTTTCTGAATCCAGCTGGCATTTCTGGGAGTTCCCTGTCAATATACTGCTGCAATTGTTTTTGAATTATGTTTAGCAAATTTTTACTTGCACATGATATTAATGATACTGTTCAATAATTTCCACATACTGTTGTATTACCTTTTTTGGGGATGGGCACAAATATGGATCTCTTCCATTCACTTAAACACATACCTATCTTCCAAGTTTATTGATATAAAGGAGTAAATGCCTCCAGTGCAGCATCCATTTGTTAAAAACATCTCAATGGGTATTCCATCAATTCCTGAAGGTTGTCTTTGACCAACTCCTTCAGGGCAGTTTGGACTTGAATACAATTGGTTCTTTATTTAGTTGGGTCTGTTGTGTTGTCTCCCAATTTGTTTCTTATTCATGTTGCTTGTATTTTCTTCTTCTTTGCCTTTGCTAAATTTGCAGTGGTTTGTCAAGTTTATTAATCTTTTCAAAAAACCAACTTCTGGGGATCCGGCAAGACGGCGGACTAGGCAGAAAGACTGCACAGATCCTCTTCAACAAAGAAAATGGAAACCAATTAACACAGACACAGAAGATAACCCTGGACCCCTGAGCCTTGAAGGGAAGGATATAAAAGTGGACTAAACCCCAACTAGCAGAAGAATTTGTGTGAAAATACCAAAAAAGGAGACAGACGGAGCTGCAGTCTGGCAGTGATCCTGAG
>NW_006922222.1:943483-955762 GCF_000298275.1 Orycteropus afer afer | reverse complement strand
AAACTGTGGTCAATGTCATGAGACAAAGTATATGTGAACTGCTGTATGGAAAGTGAATTTGCTCTGTAAATCTTCACCCAAATCACAATTTAAAAAATAAATAAATAAAATAAACAAAACAAAAAGCCAACTTCTATGCATTGTGGTGGGAGCTCTGTTAGCGTAGTGCTGAAGACATCTGACTGCTAACCAGAAGGCTGGCAGTTCAAACCCATCAGCCACTCCTCAGAAGGAAGATTGGGAGATCTACTTCTGTAGTTATACCACCTCAGAAACTCAAGGAGGTGTCACTATGAGTCTGATCCAGCTCGACAGGAGTGAGTTTGTTTTTTTCAGTTTATGCATTGTGAAAATTGTAGTCAATGTCATGAGACAAAGCATGTGTGAAATTCTGTATGGAAAGTGAATTTGCTCTGTACACTTTCACCCAAATCACACACATACACATGCACACACACACACAAAATTTATTGATTTTCAAATTTATTGGAGTACAGTTCTTCATAGGATCCTGATATTATCCTTTTGATTTCAGTTGATTCTGTTTTAATATTTCCCAATTCATTTCTTATTCCTATTCTTTTTATTCTCTTCCTCTTTTCCTTTGTTAAATTTGCCAGGAGTTTGTCAATTTTATTAATCTTTTCAAAAACTAACTTCTAGTCTTGTTGATTTTATCTATGTTTTTCTATTTACTGTTTCATTTATTTCTTCTTGAATCTTTATTATTTCCTTTCTTCTGGTGACTGTAGGCTTTTCTTGTTCTTTTTCTAATTGTTGGAGATGTTGGTTTAAGTTGTTGATTTTGGCTCTTTCTTTTTTTTGTGATGTGTGCATTTATTGCTATAAATTGGCCTCTGATCACTGCCTTTGCTGTGTCCCAAAGATTTTTTTTGGTATGTTGTGTTTTCATTCTCATTTGATTCAAGGAATTTTTTATTTTATTTTTTATTTCCTCTATTATCCAGTCTTTCCTAAGGTGGGTGTTGTTCAGTTTCCATGTGTTTGCTCTTTTTCTGTTGTTCTTCCTATTATTGACTTCTAATTTCATAGCATTGCAATCTGAGGAGATGCTTTTCAGTATCTCCACATTTTGAAATTTATTAAGGCTTGCTTTATGGCCTAACATATGGTCTATCCTGAAGAATGTTCCATGTGCACTGGAAATAATGTATATTGTGCTGTTGTTGTTGCATGAAGGGCTCTGCATATGTCTATAAGGTCAAGTTGGTGGATTGTATTGTTTAGTTCTTCTGTGCCTTTGCTGATTTTCTTTCCAGTTGTTCTATCTGTGATTGATTGAAAGAGGTGTATTAAAGGCTCCTACTATGACTGTGGAGTCATCTATTTGCCTTTTCAATTCTGGTAAAGTCTGATTTATGTATTTTGGGGCTCTTTCATTGGATCCATAGATATTTATTGTGGTTATATCTTTTGTTTGATTAATCCTTTAATCATTATATAATGTCCTTCCTTGTCTCTTATGGTGGTTTTTGCCTTAAAGTAAATTTTATCAGAAATTAATATTGCCACTCCTGCTCTTTTTTGGTTGCTATTTGCTTGATATATTTTTTCCAACCATTGATTTTTAGCCTATTTTTGTCTTTCTCTCTAAGATGTGTCTCTTGTGGACAGCATATTGATGGGTTATGTTTTCTTATCTAGTCTGCCACTCTCCATCTCGAGTGGTGCATTTAATCCACTGACATTCAATATAATTATCAACAAGTATGAATTTTTTACTGTCATTTTTTATGTGTTTTTTCATGGTGTTCCTGGTTTCTTTGTTCCATATAATTTTCTATGCTGAGCTCATTTTGTTTATGAATTGTGTTATCATTTCCTTCACTGCAGTTATTTTAGTATTTGTTAAATATTTATGCTTGTCTTTCTTTCTGTTGTGATGTGAAAGTTTATTACTTTTCTTTGAGGTTACTGTGATTTATAATTTTCTCCTCGAGTTTAGAACAGCCCATTCTATCTTGCAACTCTCTTGACTTCCTCACAAATTAGTAGTTCCGTAACTTCTTCAATACTATTGGCTCTTGATCGTATGCTACTTCCTATAATAGCTGAGTGTCAACTAATTCTTTTTGATATCGAGACTCTTTATTTCTTCCATCTTATTTTGATGCTCCCTGCATTGTTCAGTATTTTGCCCAAAGAATCCTTAACACTGCAACTCAAGGCCTGGATTTTTTCTTCAGTTCTTTCAGCCTGAGAACTGCAAAGTGTTCTTTCCCCCTTTTTTTCCCCCTAATTCCAGGTCTTTGCACATTTCATTATAATACATCATTTTGTCTTTTTGAGCCACCCTTTGAAATCTTCTGTTCAGTTCTTTTATTTCATCATTTCTTCCATTTGGTTTACCTCCTCTCTATTCAAGAGAAAGTTCAGAGTGTCTTCTGACATCCATTTTGTTCTTTTCTTCCTTTCCTGTCTTTTTAATAACCTTTTGTTTTCTTCTTGTATGATGTTTTTGATGTCATCCCATAACTCTTCTGGTCTTCCCTCATTGGTGTTTAATGCAACAAATCTATTCTTCAGACAATCTCTAAATTCAGGTGGGCTATAATGAAGGTCATATTTAGGCTCTCATGGACTTGTTTTAATTTTCTTCAGCTTCAACTTGAACTTGAATATGAGCAATTGATGGTCTGTTCCACAGTCAGCTCCTGTCTGGCCTTGCTGTGACTGATGATAATGACCTTCTCCATTGCCTCTTTCCATAAATTTAGTCAATCTAGTTCCTATGTATTCCATCTAGTGAGGTTCACATGTATAGCCACCATTTATGTTGTTGAAAAAAGTTATCTGCAATAAATAAGTCATGGTCTTGCAAAATTCTATCATATGATTTCTGGCATCATTTCTGTCACCGAGGCCATATTTCCCAATTACTGATGCATCTTCTTTTCTTCCAGCTTTCACATGCCAATCACCAGTAATAATCAAAACATCTTGATTGCATGTTTGGTCAATTTCAGACTACAGAAGTTGGTAAAAGTCTTCAATTTCTTCATCTTTGGCTTTAGTGGTTGGTGTGTACATTTGAGTAACAGTAGAACTAAGTGGTCCTCCTTGTAGGCATATGGATATTAGCCTATCACTGACATCATTGTACTTCAGGATAAATCTTGAAATTTTCTTTTTGACAATGAATGTGATGCTAGTCCTCTTTAATTTGTCAGCAGCTCTGGTGGTGTACTGCCTAAGGCATTTGACTGCTAACCAGAAGGTTAATGGTTCAAATTCACCAGCCACTCTGTGGAAGAAAGACTGGGCAATATACTTCTATAAAGATTTATTGCCTCAGAAACTAAAGAGGGTCGCTATGAGTTGGAACCGACTTGATGGCAGTGAGGTTTTTGGGTTTTTTTTTTTTTTTGCATAGAAGACCATATGATTGTCTGATTCAAAATGGTCAGTAACAGTCCAGTTTAACTCACTAATGCCTAGGACATCTGCATTTATGCATTCTCTTTCATTTTTGACAACTTCCAATTTTCCTAGATTCGTACTTCACACAATTCCATTTTCTGATGATCAATGAATGTTTGCAGTTTTTTCTTCTCATTTTGAATCATGCCCCATCAGAAAATGAAGGTTCTAAAAGCTTTACCCCATCCATGTTATTAAGGTCAACTCTACTCTGAGGAGGCAACTATTTCTCAGTTGTATTGTCAGTGCCTTCTGACCTGAACGGGTTATCTTCCAGCACCATATCAGACAATATTTCACTACTATTCATAGTGTTTTCTTCTAATATATCAGACAGTGTTTCACTGCTATTCATAAGGTTTTCAATGGCCAACATTTTCAGAAATGGTTGGCTCTGTCCTTCTTCCAAGCCTTTCCTGGTCTGAAAGTTCTGCTGAAACCTGTCCACCATGGATGATCTAGCTGGTATTTGAAATACCAATGGCATAGCCTCCAGCCTCACAGCAACACACATGCTATTACAGTATGACAAACTGACAGGCGAGTGATGGTACAGTCATATTGTGCTGTTAGTTTTACCTCTTTTCCATTTTTACCACCTCCTCCCCTAGCTCACATCAATATCATTTTATAGATTACTGTAGCATCTTTCAATTATTCTCTGCTTTCACTCTTGTGCTCTTAAATCCATCCTCCTCACTCCTGTCAGATTAATCTATTCGAAACAAAATCTGCCTACATCATGGCTCATGGCTAATGACCCTTAAAAGTCTAGCCTCCAGGGCATTCTTCTTCCATTTGCAAGCTTATAGTTTATTCTCCAGAAACACTGAAACTGCTGATTATCACCAGCCTCACTCCCACACACCATATGGGTTCTTTCCTGGCTTTCTTCAAACTGTTCCCTGTGCTTAGAATGCCTTTCCTTCTTTAAACTTTAATTTACCCCTTTAATCTACTTAACTTCCATTCATTCTTTAAGATTAAATTCAGGCATTTCCACAAACCCTTCTGATTTTCTTCAATATGAATTATTTTCCCCCAATATATTTTGGTTCAAAGCATTTATTACACTGAAATCATCATATTATATGTTTGTCTTCCTCCTTAGCTCCTTAAGAACAAAGAGTGGGGTTTATTCCTTTCCTTGTCTCAGGCACTGCAAATAGCCTGCTACACAGCGGATATACTGACTAAACTGAGGACACACACCATCACATCAAGGAACAGAGGAAGACTGAGAATACGTCTGCTGAGCCAGCAAAAGTGAAGACTAGGTTGGTAGAGGTTTTGTGGTGAGTAAATAAAGTAGGAAGTAAGATCTTCTGCTGATTAGGGAAGAGGAAAGATAGGGGCCAGGAGTTTAAGGATATAGCAGAAAATCTGGAACCATCATTCTGGATTAGGGAACTGCTGGGAGACTTTCTTCATGGGATTCTTGTGTTTCTTCCCATCTTCTGAACAAAGGCACTAACAGCTTTTGTGCTAGACTATCTTTGAAGGATGCCTATTAGAAAGCAGCCTTGGAAGACAGAGATAGAGTATCCTTCCATGGAATAAGACAGATTCATTTGCTTTCCAGAAGAACAGAGATAATGACTTCCCCTGAGGCAAAAGTTAGCAAAGTCAGGTTTAATGCTCCTTTAAAGGATTAAGGTATCCTTATCTTGGAGTTCCATAGCTCTAACAAAACCCAATGAGTGTGCAGCATCCACTTGGGCTGCCCACATCACCCTTATAGGACTTGGGGGACAAGAGGGATAGCAAGCATGAAGTTTATGCAACTTGTTCTGCGAGTAATATAAACTCTTTTGTCTCTGATTGAAAAGTCTTACGTCTTTTATCAACATACATGAAACTGTAGACACTTCTAAGCTTGCAAGGAGAATAAAATCTTAGACCCTTCATAGTTCTTAGCAGGAATGAGAAGAACAATGCAGAGTAGATGATCAGCAATAGTTAGAACCACATCAAATTTGGACCATCTAAATATACAATCCAGGTTTCCACAGTTATTGAGATCTTCTAGCTGCTGACAGAGAAACAGAGGAGAAGGAAAAGTCTGAGAAGTAAAGAGATCTCAAGAGAGAGGAATTTTCTTGTATACCAACTGTCGTACAGTAGGTATTCTGAAAGAACCTCAGCGATAGTCACTGATGAGGGAAAATTAGGGGGAGTCTGAAGTCTGCCCTTAAAGTCTTGCTGCTTAACATACTACACAAAAACATTGTTCCACATCCTACTTTGGCAAGTAGCAACTGGGATCTTAAAAGCTTGCAAGTGACCATCTAGATGCAACGATGGGTCTCTCCTCGTCTAGAGCAAAGAAGAATGAGAAAACCAAAGACACATGGAAACAATTATTCCAAGGGACTGGTAGACCATGTGATCCTTAGCCTATATGACCATGAGACCAGAAGAACTAGCTGGTACCAGGCCAGCGCTGTCAACAACTCAGAGGGGGATCTATGCAGGAGATCCTGGAAAGAGTGGGAGAACAATGTGGAACAAAAGTCAAAATCATTAAAAAAAAAAGGACCAGGTTTGCTGGTCTGATATAGTCTGATGAAACTTCTGAGGCTATGGCCCCTAGCTGCCCTTCAGGTCTGGAATTGAACCCACTCATATGGCTTCCAGTAGATACACTCCTTGGAGAGATCAATCATGGAACAATAGAAGGGCTGTGTATGCATAAGGAGACAGCTCCGGGGGCAGGAGTGCATGGGAGAGAAGGACACAGGGAAGAGGTAGCTATGGGGGGAAGTGGGAAGAGAACTGTAACATTGTGGGAAATTGCAGGCAATGTCATGAGACAAAATATGTATGAACTGCTGTATGGAAAGTGAATTTGCTCTGTAAACTTTCACTCAAATCACAATAAAAAACAAAACACAACCAAACCCTTGCTGCCTGTGTGCTTCCTTTCTATCCCCTCTGTTGCTCCCCTTGTAGACCAGGAATAAGCGCACCATTAATGGAGTTGCTGATCATATATAGCTAAGTGCGTTATCCTGTGTAGAACCTTTCATCTACAATATGTGTCATTTAACAGAAGGGCAGTGACAGGGGTTTCAGGACGCATTACAACTTTTCTGTTAAATAATCATGGCTCCTCCAGGAGGCTTATGTGAGCATATTTTTTTCCCAGGTCCCATCAGCCTCTTAATATCCAGGTCTCATAAGGGATTAAGTCAAAGAAACACAAGCTCATTTAGTTTTTTTTTAGTGCATTTTATTACTGGAGCCTTGGGAAGGGTAATTAGTTATGCCTCCAGACCATGTAGTCTTAAGCACGCACAGGATCCAAATGGACCTCATAGAGATGATGCTGGCTCATACAGAATATGGGGGATTCATGCTAAACATTTCCCATGGAGCATCTTGGCAATTACTTGAGCTTGTCAAAACTACCCTATCTACCTATTCATTTTATTGGCAAATGAAAATAGATTCCCTTTTCTCTTCTTTCATCATTTTTTTTTTTCTTACCTCATTTTTTCAGGCTAGTCCAATTCCCTTCCCTCTTTCTCTTTCTTATACATCTCAGTAACTGATATTATAGGACAGGGATATGACCAGGAGGAAATCAGCAATATGTCACAGAAATAGCCCCAAATGGGGGACAGGAAATTATTTTGCAAGAACATGGCTTTTGTTATAAATTGTTCTCTCTCCTTTTAAGCTCGCTGTATAATGGAAAAAATCTATTGATTTCTTTGTAAATTCCTGATAGCAGCTTCTGATTCAATGCACAAGCTAATTATGTACTTACTGTTAGCCAAGCTCAGGCTCCTGGAAGAAAAAGAAGTGGTAGATAAAAGCATTTTAAAAGTTTTATTTGGAGACTTCCCAGGTGCCTAAGGGTTAGTCATTTGTCTATCAGAAAAAAAAAAAAAAAAAGTTATTTGATTGGAATAAAAAAAAGAGAAAAAGATTAACCTAAAAATGTTTGCCAATATTTTTGACATTTACCCTAAACAGCAGCAATTATATAGGTTATTAAACCACTGGTGATCAGTTGATTCCAACTCAATTCTTCACTGCAACTCTATAGAACAGGGTAAAACAGCCCCATAGGGTTTCTGAGACTGTAAATGTTTACAGAGGCAGACTGTCTCACCTTTTTCACCAAAGTGCCACTAGGATTCCCCATATAAATTACAATTCAGTCTGGTGTGTGTCGGGAAACTACCTGCCTAAATTTCCAAAATCAACAGGCTTTTAACTTCAGAGTCTCACAATGGTGAATTCAACCTAAATGACTCACTACTCTCAAAGAGGAAAGTTCTCTGTGAGGACAGTCATCTCCTTCTGGTCAGCTCATCCTGTCACTCTCAGATTCATCCCTGAGATTAGGAACATACATCAACTCCTTGGTGCTACTTACAGTCACCCAGGATCTACTTCCCTTCATCCCTACTCACCCTTATCTTAGTTTCTATCTTGTTCTTGTTGTTGTTATGTGCTGTTGAGTAGGACCCGACTCATAGCAACCCCTCCTTAGGTTTCTGAGGCAATATCACTATGGAAGTAGATTGCCCAACCTTCCTTCCAAGGAGTGGCTGATGGGTTTGAACCACCAGCCTTCTGGTTAGCAGTCAAGTGCCTTAATGCTACTAGCCTCCAACTTCTTTTTATGACTCTAATCTTGTTAGGCTTTTTTTTTTTTTTTGCCTTCAAGGACTTCAGCACATTTCTTCATCTGTGAAATGAAAAAAATAGTATCAAAACAATATCAACTTTACAGGGTTGTGAGGACTAAGTGATGACGATGATGACAATAAGAAGAGTAATAATAACTAACATTGACTGGTTTCGCCATGCAGATGCTACACACTGTTTTAGCATATATGATATATATTACATGTTTTAGCATATATGATTCACACAGCAAATCTGTGAAGTAAATATTACGATCCCTATCTTACAGAATGGGGAAATGGAGGCACAGACAGGTAAGCAACCTATCAAAACTCACTCAGAAAATGGTGGGACTGAATGTATTTTCCATGATGTTAAATATCTCACAAGTGCCGGAGGGAAGAGTCCCATCCCAAACTCCTGGACAAAAGAGGAATAGACCATTGAATGAATTAGTCTAAAGTAGAAAGAGATATAGGCCGAGCTGGTGCCCAAGTCTGTGGGGGAGACTTAAAAGTCCAAAAGATCGCATTAGGTCACAAAAGGAAAAAAAAAGCTTGGTTTAGGACTAGATGGAGGCAGAATGGGACTGGGAGCAACTTGCCTCATACTTGAAGTCACTCTTTGCATTCCTGGCCCCTGATACCTTCATATGTTTGACCTGTCTTTCCACTCTTGGCTTTGTGGACCTTGAGTTCCACTGCTCTGAAATATGACCACCTAGTCTTTCAGGTCACTTGAACGTTTGGTATTTTGCCTTGAAATAAGGAAATAAGATTAAACCAAGCCAGTTTAGGCCACATGAAGACAAACTTTGTAGTACTTTGCTTTCAAAACAATACAATGGTAATGACAATAACTCATTACAATTTCTGGTGTCACTTTATACCAAACTCTGATACTATAGGTCTTGGATTCTTGATAACTATTTCCCCATAACATAGATCACTTTTAATAACAGCACTTCTTATTCCTGAAAATCCTATAAAGTCTCTTCTAATCCATAAATTAGAATAAAATATATTGTGGAGCTCTGGTAGCATAGTGGCTAAGGCACTTGACTGCTAACCAGACGGCTGGCGGTTCAAACCCACTAGCCACTCCTCGGAAGGAAGGTTGGGCAATCCTACTTCCGTAGTGATACTGCCTCGGAAACCCAAGGAGGGGTCGCTATGAGTCAGGTCTGACTCGACGGCACATAACAACAACAGTCTTTCAGAGGCAGCTCTGGTGGCAACTGCCTAAGGCACTTGACTGCTAACCAGAAGGTTGCGGTTCAAACCCACCAGCCACTCCTTGGAAGGAAGATGGGGCAATCTACTTCCGTAGTGATACTGCCTCAGAAACCCAAGGAGGGGTCACTATGAGTCAAAGATGACTCAATGGCACATAACAACAATAACAGTCTTTGAGAAAAGAGCTTTGGTGGTGTAGTGGCTAAGGCATTTGGCTGCTAACCAAAAGGCTGTTGGTACAAACCACCAGCCAGTCCGTGGCAGAAAGAGGAGGCAGTCAGCTTCTGCAAAGATTTGTAGCCTTGCAAACCCAATGGAGGTTGCTATAAGTCAGAATCCACTGATGGCTCTCAGTTTGGTTTTGGTTTGTGACTTTGAGAAAGGAGGTCCAGAGGTGTAGAGGTTAAGCTATTTGGCTGCTAACCAAAAGGTCAGTGGTTTGAACTCCCTGGCCACTCTGTGGAAGAAAGATGAGGCAGTCTCCTTCCATAAAGATTTACAGCCTTGGAAACCCAGTGGGGTTCCCTGTGAGTCGGAATTGACTTAATGGCATGGAGTTTGGTTTTTGGTTTTGGAGGCTTTGAGAAAGCCTCGAGTGTTTCAGCGTGAGTTTCAAGTCAGACTATATCAACTTATTCTCAAAATGTACTGAAAATCCATAGAGGCTTTCACATGAAAGTAACTGACAAAGAGACACTATATTTTATCCATTTAGCTTATCCTTATAGTCACTTGAACCCACTACACAAAAATAATTAAAGCCCACAATGGTGTTGGTTGGTACAACAGTCCATGAGGCAGTAATTCTGTGTGGGACAGAGTCTATGGAAGACCTCTCAGGCTAGGGTTCAGCATCCAGACAGTTTCCCAAGAATGTGGCAGCATCCCTTCTGGCCTTCTTGCATCCTCTCTGGGAATCTCAGGATGGAGGGCAAGGTCAGAGAATACACCAAACCCCCTCCAGGCAACTCTCTCTCTCTGTCTCCTAATCTCACAAGCAACCAGAGTTTACCAGATCCTTGGTTGTGTCTCCTGTGCACACCCACCTTTACTCTTGCTCCTCTTCCTACCTGGAACAGCCTCTCTGCTTTCTCCTCTCCTCCTGCTCTGAGCCTATCAAAACTGACTGGTCATGGGTGGCTCAAATACCCAGGTGGTTTCCCTTTATCTCTTTGATTTGGTTCTCTTCATTATGTAACAGGCATTATGGTTAGTCTTTTGCACACTTATAATTAATTCTTATAAAAACATGCAGGGTAAGTATAATACTATTATACCCATTTTACAGATGAGGAAAATGAGGCTTTGAGAGTTCAAGTAACTTGCTCAAGGTCATACAGCCCGTCATGTGATTCCAGATCTCTCTGACTCATTATAGCTTTACTTCTAGGGCTACACTATATCCCTTTGAGCCTCCATGGTAATGTTTAAGATATGGTTGTCAGGACTATCTTAGAATATTACTCCTTCCTACTAGCTGTGGACTTCCCAGAGGGCCAAGACTGTCTTAATCATCTTTGTTTCTCCACAACATAGCCTAGGACCGTTTACACACTGTTCATGCTGCTTAATCTCCTTCTTCACATCCCACAGCCTCCATTCATTCTTTACCCTCCTCTTTCCTGCACTGAACACTAGAAGGCCCACTTTGTGGACATATCCCTAGGGCATCTTTGCAGGTAGCCTTAGTCAGTGGGAGGCATTGACAGGAAATTGAAGGAAAGAAGAGAGAGGCTGGGCTATGGCTTCTAGAACTTCTGCCCCCTCCTCTGGTACCCCATCTCTGGCAGCAGCTGCAGCCCTCCACAACCACTGCTCCTGATGACGGCCTCTGGGACACAGCTCTCACTGAGCTCTGGTAGGAACATCCTGTCCCCTGTCCTTTGGCCATAGAGGTGGTAACTGTTTTTGTTGCTCATTTCTGGCAGCCTCAACATCCCTTATCTGTTCCATCATCCTGTCTCACTTCTTCAACTGGTGACCTCATTAAAACTGGGAGGTCCTGCATGGCACACACTATTAAGTGCTCCAATACTAACTGAAAGTTTGGTGGTTGGAACCTACCCAGAGGCACCTTGGAAAAAGGACCTCTTCTGAAAGTTCACAGCCTTGCAAACTCCATGGAGTCAAATTCTCCTCTGTCACAAGGGATCACAATGAGTTGGAATTGACTCAATGGTAACTGGCTACTGATTCAATAAGATTTCTTCAGTTATGCCACTTGAATGCATTCTGATTGCTGTCAAACCCTGACTGAGCTAGCATCCAACATGTTTCTGCTGCAGTGATTTGACACTACTTCATAGCTTCACAAAATAGGTATTTGATAACTTAAGAAAGATCACCTATCCTTAGGTTCTTCACTTATAAGATAGGTATTAATACCTTAATCCATGTATATAGAGTCTTCCTAGGTTTAATCAAAACTGAATATGATATACAATTAAAAAAATAATAAAATAAAAACATTGCCATTCAGTCAATTCCAACTTATAGCTACCCTACAGGACAGAGGAGAACTGCGTCACAGCGTTTCTAAGGCTATAAACTTTGGAGAATCAGATTGCCACATCTTTCTCCTGTGGAGTGGCTGGTGAGTTTGAACCACTGAACTTTGGGTTAGCAACTGAAAGCTTAACCATCCTTTGATACACAGTAGCACATATGAAACATACCCAAGCATCTGAATGCTTTCTCATTTTCTATTAAGTATATTTTCTAACATAAGTACAAATGGAATTTACACTTCTGGGAGTGTAGGAAAGATAGGTCAACTTGGGGACCAAACTTGTGGCCTGGAATAAATTCAATCAGAAAATTAAAACTATTCGACAATAAAATAGAAAATGGGTTCTGGCAAGATGGCAGACTAGGCAGAAAGACTGCACAGACCCTCTTCAACAAAGAAAAGGGAAACCAATTAACACAGACACTGAAGATAATCTTGGGCCCCTGAGCCTTG
>NW_006922222.1:938857-942363 GCF_000298275.1 Orycteropus afer afer | reverse complement strand
TGTTGCATTGTGGTAAACTGTGGTCAATGACATGAGACAAAGTATATGTGAACTGCTGTATGGGAAGGGAATTTGCTCTGTAAACCTTCACCCAAATCACAATAAAATAAGATAAAATAAAAAGGAAGAAAGAAAAAAATAAAATAAAATAGAAAATGCTAGAGCTGTTGAGTGTGTATTAGTTATTTATAAATGAATCAGCTGGGGAAGTCAGTGAATAGTTACAAGCATGAGAGACAAACAAGTTTTCTAGGTGCCCTAGGTTTGGACTGAAAAGCAAAAGCCAAGTTCCACACAGCTCTGTGAATGTCAGAGGTATTCTTCTGTCTCAGCATCCATTTGTGTCAGATGTGATTAGAATAAAGGATGGGAGAGTGGTAGGTCACTGACGGAAGATCCCTCAGTGACCTTGTGTCAGTGTTCCCCACCTCAAAACTGCTCCACACAGCCCAAGATGTCTCTCTAATGCCTTTCTCTCCATTGCATTTGTCAACCTGGAATCATACAGTGGCTTCCACAGAATTAGATCAGAGACCCTTTATATGACTACAAGGCTCACCATGACTTGGCCACTGTTGACTCTCACCTTCACCCACTGACCCCCAGCCTCATTTATTCACCCTATCCTTTATTTAGTCATTAAACAGATCATTGAGAGTCTCTTATGTGTCAGTGCGAGCCCCTGGCCGGTATAAATAGTTTACATGGTCATCTGCTACTTGAAAGGTTGGTAGATCAAGTCCACTCAGAGGTACCTCAGAAGAAAGGTCTAATGATCCACTTCCAAAATTTCAGCCATTGCAAACCCTACAGTGCACAGTTTTACTCTGACACACAGAGTTGGAATAAACTCAAGAGCAACTGATTTTAGAGCTACAGTGGGGAGTAAAACCAGATCCACTCTCTGCCTTAAGTTTTACATACTGATGCAGGGAAAAGCATCAATCAAATACTTACACAAATAAATAGTATATTACAATTGTGATACATGTTTAAAAAAGAGAAATGGATGGTATTATAGGAATATATAATATAATACACAAGAATAGAATCTGATAGAACATGTTGTTGTTGTTGTTATATGTTGTCAAGTTGGACCTGACTCATAGTGACTCCTCCTTGGGTTTCCGAGGCAGTATCACTATGGGAGTAGATTCTCAACCTTCCTTCTGAGGAGTTGGCTGGTGGGTTTGAACCTCCAGCCTTTTGGTTAGCAGTCAAATGCCTTAGGAACTATGCTACCAGAGCTCCCTAATAGAGTATAACAATGTATAATAGAATAGAAGTCAGAGAAATCTTCCCAGTGAAGTGACATTTGAGGTGAGATCTGAGGAATCAATAAATGTTAACTAAATGAAGACAAGAAGGAAGACAATCCAAGCAACAAGACCCATGTTAGGAGAAACTGTGCCAGTAGAAGACTACTGCTACAATTCTAAACCAAGAGAAACAAGACATGAGGCAGGGATTCAGAAAAGCAAGAAGCAGGGGCTGGCGAATGAGCAGTAGGTGGACAGATAGGATCAGATTACCATTTTGAGAACATTTTGGCTACAGTAACAAGACAAGATTGAAAGGAATCCAAGAGATACTAAGTAAACAAAAAAATTATAAATAGTATTACAATCTGGAAGAGAGGTAACTAGCTTGGATAAGGATAAACTGGATATGGGGAATTGATAAATGGAGTTGTCACAGATGCTTTCCAGATCTCCAGCTTCTACAACTAAAAGGATGATGATATCATTTACAGGGCTGGCAGCACTGGAAAAATGCTAGTTGTGGGAGGAAGTGGCAGGTTTTGATTGGCTACTTTCTCCAGGACAATCACATTTTTCCTTTACATTACAAAAGAATTTCTCAGTTTCCCACTTTGTGCTCCAATAATATGGTATGTTCACAACTCCTCATTTTGAAAGTGCTAATTTAAGCACAAATGGACCAATAAGTAACATCACGGTAAACAGAAAATACTGAAGTTGTCAAAGATTTCATTTTATTTGGATCCACAATTAATACCCACAGAAACCTATTTAAAATGTTAAAAAGAAACAATGTCACTTTGAGGACTAAGCCATGGTATTTTTAATTACCTCATATGCATGTAAAATTGGATAATGAAAAAGGAAGACCAAAGAAGAATTGACACATTTGAATTATGGTGTTCACAAAGAATATTGAATATACCATGGGCTGACAGAAGAACAAATAAATCTGTCTTGGGAGAAGTACAGCCAGAATGCTTCTTAGAAGGGAGGATGGCAAGACTTCATCTTATGTAGTTTGGACATATTATCCAAAGGAACCACTCCCTAGAGAAGACTATCATGCTCGGTAAATCAGAGGTCAACAGAAAAGAGGAAGACCTAAAAAAAGATGGAATGACACAGGGGCTACAAAAATGGGCTCTAATATAGCAATAATTATGAGGATGTCTCAGGTCCAGGCAGTGTTTTGTACTGTTGTACATAGGGTCATTATGAATTGGAACCAATTTAATGGCACCTAACAACAATAGTTTAAGTATCAAAGCCAATGCCCATGTAGGACCTTCTACGTGGAATGTTTCTCCTCACTGGTTAATTCCATCTAATCCTTTGAAACTCAACTTAGACATCATTTTCTCCAAGTACCCTCCCCAAAACTCAACTTAAAACCAAACCCACTGCCATCAAGTCAATTCCAACTTGTAGCAACCCTATAGGGCAGAGTAGAACTGCCCCACAGGGTTTCCAAGGCTGTAAGTATTTATGAAAGCAGGCTGCCTCACCTTTCTCCCATGGAGCAGCTGGTGGGCTCAAACTCTACCTTCTGGTTAGCAGCCCAATGCTTTAACAACAGGGCCACCAGAGCTCCTTCTAAAACTCAAAGGGGCTCTTACTCACATGATAGCCTTAATTTGAATTATTTACTATTATGTTTGTCTCTCTCAATAGATTCTAACCTCTTCTGAACCAGAAAATGGGACTTATTATATATATATATATATATCTCCAGTGTCTAGCACAGCATTTGACATATGATTGATGTACCACAATGGTATTTCATAGGTGAAGAAAAATAGAGCATGGGGCAATGACATGACATTCTGAGTTGCCTGAATGATGATGGCAAAGTCAGGATTAGAACTCCAGTCTCCTTGCTCAAAGTGAAGTAATATTTCATTAACTCCCATGGACAGAATGTCCTTCCTGCCCAAGGCTGCTACCTTGATACTATTTAAGTGCCTGGATCACTGCTCTCATTGGTGTTGTTGATTAGGGAAAGATGATGAAGAATGACTTGAGCCATTTTCTGGGAATCAGGAAAAAAAAAGAATTGTGAATGGCAACTCTCCAATTCTGTTGCCACCTTGTAAGCCTTGTATCATGTGGAGATTTTATAAAAGTCTGAATGAGGAAGATGTTAAGCAAGTGAGAGCTAGAGAACAATGACTTTTTTTAGCAAATCATTTGCTCAGCTTTACTTCTGCAAAATCAAGTTTGGAAGAAGAAAAACAATGAAGT
>NW_006922222.1:936543-938512 GCF_000298275.1 Orycteropus afer afer | reverse complement strand
CATGAGCAACTGAGGAGCTCCTGATTGTAAATGTTATCCACCTGGGGTATTTCTGTTGGGCGTGGCACAAAGCAATGTTCTGGGAGGATCTCTCTCGTTCTCTCTTTCTCTCTCTCTCTCAGGTGCTTGGAATTCTGATGTTATGATTGGCTAGTTTGGCCACTGCCGGGCTCAAAAGCAGGCCTCCTAGAGGCAGAACTCTCTCTCTGACTGCTAGTTGAGGAAGGTGTGTTGCTGAAAGAAACGCTCACTCCTGAGACATGCGCTGCTGGGAAAGAGATGCAAAAGACACACATTGCTGAGTGAGACACCGAGGGACACCCGTTGCTGGGAGAGAGACTGTGAGAGACTGTTGGTTGAGGGATGGCAGGCTGGGAGAGAGACTGAGTGTTTTTCCTGAACTTGAATTGTAGCTTGGTGCTTCCCTAATAAATCTCGTAATCTATGAGTTCTGTGTGGCCACTGCAGTGAATTATCAAACCCAGGAGAGAGGTGGTGGGTGCTTTGGGAGGAATGGTTGGTGAAAGGGCTGGAGGGAGGCAGCATGTCTGACCTTGAAGGAATAGGCCTTGGGCTATTGATGGTGATTCTGCCTTCCTCTTGTGGGGTTGGAGGAAGTCAGAACATGTGGCCTCCTTGCCCTTTTTGCAGTGGCTAAACTCAAACATATATTCAACCATGTTATAACAGCAAACATTTGGACTTCATGGTATTAAAAAAATACAAACATACATATAAATACCTAGTAAGCACATGTTAAAGATTTATTTAACTTGCTAATGAGACAGACAAGATGACAAAGCTGGTTGAAAGGCAGATGTATGAAAATAATGCCCTTATAGTCACTGGAGCTCTGGTAGCATAGTGCCTAAGGCACTTGACTGCTAACCAGAAGGCTAGCGGTTCAAACCTACCAGCCACTCCGTGGAAGGAAGGTTGGGCAATCCTACTTCCATAGTGATACTGCCTCAGAAACCCAAGGAGGGGTTGCTATGAGTCGGGTTTGACTCCACGGCACATAACAACAACAACAACATGCTACCAAGGAAACAAATAAACCCTGCCTTAGGTGTTTTGACTGCAAGTTTTTTACCTATGGTGATCTGAATGATGCCTGTTGGATTAGCTCACCTGCTGGCTAAGCTCAATAGATTGCAAGGGCATTTCATCAAGTTGACTCATTGGTTTGTTCATTCATTACATTTCACTTCATTCATTTATTTATTCATTCACATCCCAGACTCTATGTTAGGTGCTAGGAAAACAATAGAGAATAAAGAAACATGGTTTCTGCCCTCATGGAAGTCACATATTAACAATAGAAGAGATAAGCAAGAAAAGAGTAAACAAATGTACAGGATAATAACAAGCTAGGAGCATGCTATCAGGAAGGAAAATATTCTGTGACAGAGAATATAAGTTGGGCCAGCTTTGAAAAGGCTGATCCTTGAAGATGTCTCTGAAGAGGCAGACTTTAAAAAGAGACCTGGAAGATGGGCAGGTGGCAGACTTGAGCAGAGCCAGGGGAAGGGTGTTTTGGACACTGGGAATGACAAATGCACAGGCATGGACCTGAAAGGAGCTTGTACCACTGCGCAGAAGGGTAGTAAGCAAGGAGAGAGAGATGGAGGCAAGATAACAAAAGCATCTGGAGTTGTTAGAGTTTTATTTTGTCCTAAAAGCAATGAAAACCCATTAAGTGGCTTTGTGGAATGAAGTTAGATTTGTATTAAAAAATATCATTCTGACTACCTTATGGAGAATGGATCTACAGGATTTAAGGCTAGAGACAGGAAGATCCATTAGGCGTTCACTGCAATAGCCCAGGCAAGATAAGGCCTGAACCAACATGATGGTGAATAGTAAATGGTTTTGAGATGCATCTTGGAGTTAGGACCACTGTGGGCCTCGCTATGGATATGAAAGGTAAGAGAAAGAGGAATCAAGAATGCCTCCTGGATTTATGCAA
>NW_006922222.1:933964-934913 GCF_000298275.1 Orycteropus afer afer | reverse complement strand
CAGCAATGTAACTCATTTCAATAAAGGTTAGTTTTTAGGTCAGGAATATTGTGTGCAGTGCAAAGAAAAATTAGGTAGGCCTATGGCCTGACCCACATTACCACAACTGACACAGTAAGTTAAGTCTTCAGCTGCTCAAGGAAGTGTTGGCAGTCGGAACCCACACAGCGGTTCCACAGAAGAAAGACCTGGTGATCTGATCGGATGAAGACTATAGCCTACATTACCCTCTGGACAATTCTACTCTGTCACACAGCAGCACTACGATTTGAAAATTGACTCGATGGCATCTAAGAACAATAATAGTGGATTTGCGAGTTAAGCTGTTCATCTAAAGAAAGGTCTTGGTAGATACACTCCCTGGAGTGATCAATTGTGGGAGAACAGAAGGGCAGTGTTTGCACAGGAAGACAACTCAGGGGGTGAGGAGTGCATGGGAGGGAAGGACACAGGGAAGAGGTAACTAGAGGGTGGAAGTGGGAAGAGAGCTGTTACATTGTGAGGAACAGCAGTCAATATCATGTGACAAAATGTGTATGAACTGCTGTATGGAAAATGAATTTGCTCTGTAAACTATCACCCAAATCACAATAACAATTTTAAAAGAAAGAATGAAAGAAAAATCTTTCCAGGGTGACAGATTGGCTGCGTGCTTGAGGGATTGGTGCCTTTCTTCTCTGTTCTTCTCTTTAATGATCAGTTCTTGAACAGGATAATCTCAGGAGAGGGGCTAAAAGATGTTTAACAAAATATCCTAAATGGTTTTCATTTTCTTCGTGATTTGTCTCATTTGCCAGCAGCCAATTTATCTGCAACCATTAACTCTTCCTATTAGAAAATACTGAAACATCTGTAAAATTAAATAATCTCAGTCCTGAGGAAGCTAAAATGAATTCTTCTCAGCCAGAAGGAAGGAAGGAAGAGAAAGGAAAAAATTGAGCCTATGCTG
>NW_006922222.1:932892-933864 GCF_000298275.1 Orycteropus afer afer | reverse complement strand
TATTTTATTAGCTTGTGAACACCAGCACCAGGGAGACATTCTCCTTACACAATATCTGGTAATTTGCATGAGGATTACCACCAACTCAGGAGTTCATTTTCTGGTTCCTTAGAGAAACTACGAGCTTATAAAACTCTAAGCTTATAAAAAACCAAAAAAAAAACCTCACTGCTGTCAAGTCGATTCTGACTCATAGTGATCCCTCCTTGGGTTTCTGAGGCAGTATCTCTACAAAAGGAGATTGCCCAGTCTTTCTTCTGAGGAGTAGATGGTGGGTTTGAACCACTAGCCTTCTGGTTAGCAGTCAAATACCTTAGGGACTACACCACCAGCTTCTTTATAACACCCCCAAATAATGTTGTACTCAAAGTTCCTTGCTCCTTGAACAGAGCTAGAGACCTATGACTCTGATGGTGCCCCCTGAACTCATGGGGCATGTCTATTTCACTGACAGTTGGGCATTTGAAATGCCTTACTGTATTTTTTTTCTTAGATGTTCTTATTTCATTATAAATAGTTTGAAGCACCAAGGAATGCAGGAGTCATGCTCTTTAGACTTAAATTGTCCTTATTAGTAATATTCAATCTGCCTGGGTGAACCTCCTCTCCCTCTGTTTATATGGAGAACAACAGTAACACACAGAACCACTTGCTATCAATTCAGTTCTGATTCATAGAGACCCCACATGTGTCAGAGTAAAACTGCTCCATAGGCTTTTCAATGGCTGATTTTTCCAAAATAGATCACCAGGCCTATTTTTCAAGGAGGCACTGGGTGATTTCCAACTTCCAGCCATTTGATTAGCCCCCTACATTTAACCTTTATACACCAACCAGTGATTCTGATAGAAGAAATCAAAAGCCAAACCCGTTGCTGTTGTCAATTCTGACTCTTGGCAACCCCACATGTTAATGGTATAGAACAAATCCATAGGGTTTTCTTGGCTATAATCTTTGTTGTTGTTATGTGCC
>NW_006922222.1:923612-925139 GCF_000298275.1 Orycteropus afer afer | reverse complement strand
CATCCTCTTCATAATCTCTGGAGAGGCCATCCAGCCTCAAGTTGAATACTTCTGGTGGTGGAGGCAGTCACCAACCCACAGGACATCTTGTTCTTCTGCTGAGAAGTTCATTTGTGCATAGAGCTCAACTCTGCCTCCCTGTGATTTCCACTATTAGCTCTGGAGGCGGTCTTTGAAGTCATCTAGAGCAAGACTGTGCGACTTCACAGTGTGCTGCAGGCACCTTGTATGCTCAGACTCCCCTGCTTATGGCAGGGTAATGATAATGAACTGCAAACAACAAAAACGCTATTGGGAGAAAGCCCTAGCAATTGACTTCCATACACAGGCAGTGAATACTGCATGGACTACAATGTTCTAATCTGCAACACATCAGAGGGATGGCACAAGAGTAAGCAGAACTGTGTTCCATTGTGGGGTCCCATGAGTAGGGGACCTACTTGACAGCACCCAACAACATATCACACCCCCCAATCAGTGCTCTTGAGATTGTAGGGTTGGTTACCCTGATTTGCTATATAACCATTTCTGGTTCCTCAGTTTCATTGTCTATGTGAAGTCAGGACATATTAAGTAATACTGATAAAGAAATTAAACATAATTGTAAGTAAATTCCAATTCTATTATTGTGAATTTTACTTGAAAATAATAAAACCATACCTTGATATAATATTGTAGAAAAATAACCCAGGATTTTGAAAACCTTTGGAGGAACTTTTGGCATAACTTGTTGAAAAAGAATCCAGGATTGTGTAAACCTTTGGAAAAAAAGGCCTATGAAAGTTTTAAAAGGGGAGGCACTGAACCCCTTATTTGTGGATGAATAATTTTGTAGTCACCTTCTCCACTTTCTTTGTAAGTATGAATTCTCCCAAAATATCTCCAAATTTTCATCAGTGGTTCCTAAGTCTCTGAAGCTCTACTGAACCCCATCTATCACCCTCTCATTCCTTTTTTGAAGCATTGCTGGTATAGTGCCTAAGGCATTTGACTGCTAACCAGAAGGCTGGTGGTTCAAATCCACCAGCCACTACTCAGAAGGAAGGTTGGGCAGTCCACTACCGAGGTGATACTGCCTCAGAAACCCTCAGAAATCAAGGAGGTGTTGCTATGAGTCGGATCCAATTCGATGGTTTTGGTTTTTTGGGGCAACTTTTAAAATTACAATGTACTTTCAGATTTTGCTGTGTAAACCAGGCAGGAAGCCACACTTAAACAAGGGACTCTGGCCCATGTGGAAACTCTGTTTTCTGGATGAGGTGTTCCCAGTTGGGTTGAGAAGAAGAATCCTCTCAGGCATTGGTGGTTAAATGGTTGAATTCTTGCCTTCCATGTGGGACACCCAGGTTTGACTCCTTGCCAATGCACCTCATGCACAGCCACCACCTGGTTGTCAGTAGCAGCTTGTGTGTTACTGTGATGTTGGACAGGCTTCAGTGGAGCTTCCAAACTAGGACAGACTAGGAAGAAAGCCCTGGCAGTCTACTTGTGAAAATTAGCCAATGAAAATCCTAAGGATCACAATAT
>NW_006922222.1:916386-923128 GCF_000298275.1 Orycteropus afer afer | reverse complement strand
AAGGCTGATATGGTTGAGAAACTGGTAGAAGAGAAGTGACTTCTCTCTGCTTTCTCATCCTTCCTTTCTTTTCCAATTTCTCCTTGTTTACTCTTCCCTTTGTTTATCTTTTATCTTCCCAACATTAAGAAAAAGTGTTTAAAGGGGTGTGGCATGTGGAAGATATCTTTAAAGCTCATACTCAACAAATCAAATTGTTTATTTATTTTCATTTTTCTAGCCATCAGTCACATGAGTTACTCAGTACTTGGTCACATAGGGCGATATGTGAAATGAGAGATGGGCTCTGGCAAAGGTATATGCCTATTTAAATTTTCAATAAATCTATATTAAGAACTCATTACAAGACAGGTTCTATGGAGCAAGCTGTTGGACCTGTGGGCTTGGGACCATGGTGGCAGGGGACATCAAGCTCAATTGGCTAACATACTACACAAAAACACTGTTCTACATCCTATTTTGGTGAGTAGTGACTGGGTTCTAAAAAGCTTGCAAGTGGCCATCTAGATATAACAATTGGTCTCTCCTCATCCAGAGCAAAGAAGAATGAAGAAAACCAAAGACACATGGAAACAATTAGTCTAAGGGACTGGTAGACCATGAGATCCTCAGCCTATATAACCGTGACACCAGAAGAACTAGATGGTGCCCAGCTCCCATTGTCAAACACTCAGAAAGGGATCAGTGCAGGGGATCCTGGATAGAATGGGAGAACAATGTGGAACAAAACTCAAAACCATAAAAAATACCAGATTTACTGGTCTGATAGAGCCTGGGAGAACCCTGAGACTATGGCCGCTAGTTACCTTTCTGGTCTGGAACTGAACTCACACCTGTGGCTTCCAGTCAAACAATAGATAAGCATATAAGGTGAACATTTACATCAGGTAAATACACTCCTTAGAATGATCAATCATGAGAGAACAGAAGGGCAGTATTTGCAAAGGGAGATAGCTCAGAGGGCAGGAATGCATAGGAACAGAAGACACAGGGAATAGGTAACTATAGGGAGGAAGTTGGAAGAGAGCTGTTACATTGTGGGGAATTGCAGTGAATGTCATGAAACAAAATGTGGATGAACTTCTGTATGGAAGATGAAGTTGGTCTATAAACTTTCACCCAAATCAAAATTTAAAAAAAAAAATTTTAAAAGGAAATGGGGGAAAAAAATAACAAAAGCCAAGTTCTGTACTAAACACTCTATGCACAATACTTCATCTAATTGTGCCAACAATTCCATGAGGTAAGTCCTAGTATTATTATCATTCTTTGTGAGGAAACTAGGCTTAAAGAGAGTGGGTAATTTTCTCAAAGTCATGGAGTAAACAGCAGGGCACAGATTCAGCCAAATCTGTCTGATTCCACAAAAGCATCCACAAACATTTATGGAATAGATTCTATGGGCAAGCCCTACTCTACCCTCCTAGAAATAGACACAAAGAAGTAAGTGACATGATCCTTGCCCTTATATAACCAGCCAATCTACTTGTGGGTAATACAACATGAACATATGAAGTAATCATTCTCAGGTTTCAAATAATTCCCAAGGTGAGAGATACTGGTTCAAGTGCAGACAGAGACAGAGCTTTGCAGAAATGGTAGGATTTGAACTGGGCCCTGGTGGGACTGAGCTGGAAGAGAGTATTACATATATCTGGGTTGGTCCTGATGGGGCCTAAAAAAGTCATCCTGGATGTGAGAGAAGAAAAGTTTCTACTAAGCAAGTTTAAAAAGCACAAAAGCCAGTCCTACACTTTTATCACCAAAATGTGAAGAAAAAAACCAGCTAGTCCATGGGCAGGAAAGGTGTCAATGATTCTGAGAGGCTCCCCATCCTTGCTCCCTACTCTCTATTTACAGATCCCTCTTCTAGGCTTCCCTGGAGTCCCTGAGTGGTACAAATAGTTAATGAAGTTGGTTGCTAACTGAAAGGTTAGCAGTTCGAGTCTACCCAAAGGCACCTCAGAAGAGAGACCTGACCATCTATCTAGTTCTGAAAATTCAGCCATTGAAAACTCCATGGAGTACAGTTTTACTCTTCATACATTGGTTCATCATGAGTCAGAAATGACTCAACAACAACTGGTTGGTTTCTCACCTTCCATAGAATTGAAGTGAGCCTCTATCTGAGCATGGTTCTTGCCGCTGTGATTTCCTGTTACTTAACTGGCTCTCTAATAAGGCTTCAAGTACTGAAGGCCAAGAGAATATCTCCTAAAGGAGTACTCAAAGTTGTACCTAATACCATCCCTGGCATCCAATAAATGTTTGATGCATGTGTGAAGGGTGAAATGAAGATGAATTAGGACGAACTTATGAACCACAATTAAGGCATAACTGCAAGACTTGTCTACCATCAAGTTCAAATGACACAGCACAGTACACATCAAAAACATTGTTCTACTTCCTACTTTGGTGAGTAGTGACTGGGGTCTTAAAAGTTTGTGAGCAGCAATCTAAGGTACAACTATTGGTCTCTCTTCATCCACAGCAAAGAAGTGTGAAGAAAATCAAAGACACATGGTAAAAATTAGTTCAAATGTCTAATGGACCATGGGAATCTTAGCCTTCATGATCCTGAGAAAAGAACTAGATTGTGCCCGGCTACCAATGCCAACCACCTAGAAAGGGATTAAAATTGGAGATCCTGGTCAGTGTGGGAGAGAAAATGTGGAACAAAATTTTAAAATGTTAAAAAACAAACAAACAGGATTTCTGGTCAGATATAGAGTGATGAAACACCAGAGACTATGGCCCCTAGTCACCCTTCAGGCCTGGAATTCGACTCACTCTCAAGGCTTAACTCTCAGCCAGACAGTAGACAAGTCTACTACATGAGGAGGATGCATTCCTTAGAACAATCAACCATGAGACATCAGAAGGGCAGTATTTGCACAGGAAGAAAGGTAGGGAGGCAGGAATGCATAGACAAGAAGGACACAGGGAAAGAGTAACCACAGAGAGGAAGAGGAAAGAGAGCTGTTATGTTGTGGGATTGTAATCAATGTCACAAACAAAATGTGTATGAACTGTTGAATGTAAAATGAATATGTTTTGTAAAATTTCACCCAAATCACAATAAAGATTAAAAAATAAATAAAAGAGTTGTCTACTTTTCCTCATGCAATGACTTGTTTCAATATAGAGATTTCTCTAAACTGAAACTGTAATATGTTTGTTTTCAGGCGAGAAATCCAGCCAAAGAAGCAATATAACTAAGGACAGTTTCTTGTCCTGACAATAGGAAAGGCACTCCTAAACTTGAAACTAAGGAGGTGCAGATACCTGCACTCACAGAGTTCTTAGAGATCCCTGGGAAATACAAACAATTGAGTTTTCTTCTCCTCTCAAAATGCTCTGGGCCAGTCTTCATGAAGTACTCCCTTGTTCAGAGCTTTTTCAAGTAGCATTTTGTTTTGTGCTTTGGGTGCACATTACAATCATTACAATCCCACAGTGTAACAGCTCTCCTCCCTCTTGCTCTCTGTGATTAGCCTTTCCCTGTGTCCTTCTTGCCTATGCATTTCTGCCTCCCTACCCTTCTCCCTGTGCAAATGCTGCCCTCAATTCAGTGTTTACTGCTGATCTCTCAGATGTGGGCTTTACTGGGGCAGGCAGGGATCATGCCTTGATGCAGTTGCATGGACAGGATACAGTAGCACCAGGGGGCAAGGAAAGTGGATACTCAGAGTAGGAATTACAGGTAATAAAAGCAGTATTTTTAGCATGCTAGTAGCTTTCAATAACTTCCAATAAAGTTGCCTCTTCTGCTTAGGCAATTGCTCAAGGCTCTGTCCCCTCCTCTAACTCAACTCTTCTCTCATCTTCATTCTGTTCTGCTGCCTCACACCCAGATTTCCTGCAGAGAAGGGGGAATTTCTGCAAGCCCATCAAGATTGACCACTAACTGGAGAAGAAAATCAAAGGCATCTGAAAACAATTAGTCCAAGGATATGATGGACCCTGAGACCAGAAGAACTAGATGGTGCCTGGCTACCAATGCCAACTGCTCAGAAAGGGATCAAAACTGAAGATTCTGGATAGAGTGGGAGGAAAAGTGTAAAACAAATTTCAAAAACAAAAAAAATGACCAGAATTACTGGTTGGATAGAGACTGGTGTAACCCTCAAGACTATGGCCCTGGGTTACCCTTCAGACCTAGAAATGGACTCACTACACAGATTAGCTCTTAGCCCAAAAGTAGAAAGACCTACATGCAGAACACCTACTTCAGGGAGATACACCCACCTACTAGGGAGATGCACCCCTTGGATCAACCAACCATGAGATATCAGAGGGGCAGCATTCACATGGAGGAAAAGCTGGACAGAAAGGAATGCATAGATAAGAAGGGCACAGGGAGGGGGTAGTCATGGGGAGGAGAGTTTTTTATGGATGGGGATGGTAATTAGGACTGTGAAATCAAACGTGCATGGACTGTTGAATGTAAAACAATCTGCTTTGTACATTTGCACCCAAAGCACAATTAAATTAAAAGAGAGAGAGAGAGAGAGATTGACCACTGATTGGAAAGTGACCACTTACAACAAATCTGCTTTGTAAATTTGTACCAAAATCACAATTAAATTTAAAAAAAGAGAGAGAGAGAGAAAGATTGACCACTGATTGGAAAGTGGCCACTAATTGGACCCATTGACCGGTCTCAGGTTCAGTTTCTGCAGGGACAGTCCTCTCAAAGTTATCTTCTCCATGCCACCCTCTACAGCTTCCAGACTAGTAAGCCCAGTATCCCTCCTCCCAACTCCCTGCCACTAACAAGAACAAGGTCCCTGAAACATTACAGCTCAGCAAGAACACAACCACACAAACAGTAGAGGCCACCTCTGATGGAGGGTTTATTAAGAGATCTCTTGGGCTAAGTACATTTCTTGGATTTGACCATTTATAGTTCAATTCTCACAATAATCTTATGAGGTAAGTTTTATTACTGTCCCTTCAAAATGAGAAAAACAAGGCCCACAGAGGTTAAATAATTTCTTCAAAGTCTTGCAGCTAGTTGACCCCTAAATCAGAATTTTAGCTGAGTTGGTCTGAATCTCATTTGAATTGGTGGCATGGTGATGGAATGGGGTTCCTGGGCATCACCTGCCTGGAAAATGCAGCATGCAGAGCACCAGAATCAGCTGGGAAGCATCATTTAGGGGGGAAGCTGGACTAAAAATCAGCTGACTCCTGACCCTCCAGGCTCCCATCAGTGCAAACCAATGCTTGGAGAAAGTGTGTCTGGGAAGGAAGCTCAACATATAGTAGGTACCTTTGGATACTGGCTTTCTGAAACAATGTCTTGCTTCTATTGTACAACCCAACCAAGTGCTACACAGGGAAGAAGTCCTGGGTCACAAGTTGGGCACTGAAGAATGTCTCTTGGCTAATGGGCACTCCTAGCTTCTCTCTAGGCCCACTGCTGACGACTTCTCACTCCCCATCCCCATGGGCCTGGCCTGAACCATGTCTCCATTAAGCCACTTGCAAGCCCCTTGGACAAGTGTTCTCACCTTTTTTATGTAATGAGGAAACTGATCTAGATTCCTACTTTCCGATTTTATTTTCATCATGGAGCCCTTTCTTCAAACAAAGGTTATGAAGAAAGTAAAGAAAGGAGTGTCTGGTTGGTACAAAGAGTTAACACACTTGGTTGATAACTGAAAGGTTGGAGGTTCAAATCCATCCAGAGTTACCTCAGAAGCAAAGCCTGGTGATCTAAAAATATGCCATTGAAAGCCCTGTGAAACACAGTTCTCCTCTGACACCCATAGTGTTGCCATGAGTCAGCACTGACTTCACAGGAACTGGTTTGCTTTATCAGTGTAAGGAAAAGAAGGAACCCAGAGCTGCTGTGATCATTGGTATGTGGAAAATGACTGTCCAAGAAATATTCATATAGCTGTTTTAAACTCCTGGACGACACCCTCTCTAAGGGCCCTCCTGGCTCTAATGTTATCTGAGTTGAACAAACACATCTTCTCACTGCCCATGCATCATTGTCAGTAGTTTCCTGCTACCACACAGTGGCAACCAGAACCTTCTTGGCAGAAAATAGTGACCTCCTACTGCAGTGTTAAAAGTCAATGCCAGTGCTCAGATCCATTAGCAACAACAGCCAAGCAGCCAGAGGTATCTATATTTTTAGGCCTGGTTTGAGCAGACTTGAAATGCCTCAGCCAGGAAGCACGTTTTCATTCAAAAAATGCTTACTTCATTTACCATGAACCAAAATATTTTTACATTTAGGTAATAGACAATCTATTTTTCAAAACTGGTCATGGTTGAAGTGAAAACAGCTGTTTTTAAAGGCAAACAGGAGACACAACATGAGTGTAACTGTCTGTAACTACTAGATGCCAAAAGCAAGTTGTCCTTAGGCTCAGGCGTGTAGGCAGAAAGTAAAAGCATCTGAAAAAGTATAAAAATGAAATGTATTCCCCAAGGGCTTCCTGATACTGTCCGCACTCATTCAGGATATGTCATAGAAGGAGAAAGAAACTCATGGGTCGTTTAGGGTAAGTGAAAGTTCCCAGTATAACAATATAATCAAATCAAGGATAAGCTAGAGGGATGTTTTAAGATTCATCTACAGTTCCTAGTGGCACAAATAATTCACTGCTCATCTACTAGCTGACAGTGGTTTGAACACAGCCAGAGGCACCTCAGAAGAGAGACAATCTGCTTCTCAAAGGCCACAGCCATGAAAAAACCCTGTGGAGCATTTCCACTCTGCACA
>NW_006922222.1:898864-900054 GCF_000298275.1 Orycteropus afer afer | reverse complement strand
CTCCATAGGCTTTTCTTAGTTATAGTCTTTATATTGAAAAGACTATGTCCTGCAGAAAAATGAATAAACCTGTCTTGGAAGAAGTACAGTCAGAATGCCTCTTAGAAGCAAGGATGGTGACACTTAATCTCCTGTACTCTAGACATGTTATCAAGAGGGACCAGTCCCTGGAGAAGGACATCATGTCTGGGGAAGTAGAATGTCAGTCAAAAAGAGGGCCCTTAATGAGATAGACTGATATAGTGGCTGCAATGATGAGCTCAAACAAAGCAATAAATGTGAGGATGGTGCAGGACAGACCAGGCAACATTTCATTCTGTTACATATGGGGTGACTATGAGTATATGAATATACAGCAGGATACTGACAGGAAACTTCAAGAAATTCAAGCTGGATTCAGACGAGGACATGGAACAAAGGGTATCATTGCTGATGTCAGATGGATTTTGGCTGAAAGCAAAGAATACCAGAAAGATGTTTACTTGTGTTTTATTGACTATGCAAAGGTATTCAACTCTGTGGATCATAACAAATTATGGATAACATTGTGAAGAATGGGAATTACAGAGCACTTCATGGTTCTCATGAGAAACTATACATAGACCAAGAGTCTGTCTTCCTAACATAACAAGGAGATACTTCAGAGTTTAAAATCAGAAAAGCTATGCATCAGGATTGTATCCTTTCACCAGACTTATTCAATCTATATGTTGACCAATCCATGAAGCTGGACTATACGAAGAAGAACTCAGCATCAGGATTGGAGGACAACTCATTAACAACCTGCCATATGTGACAGAACACTGCTTGCTGAAAGTGAAGAAGACTTGAAACACTTACTGATGAAGACCAAACACTACAGTCTTCAGTGTGGATAACACCTCAATATAAAACAAAAATCCTCACAACTAGACCAATAAGCAACATCACGATAAAGGGAGAAAAGATTGAAGCTGTCAAAGATTTCATTTTACTTGGATCCACAACACCACCCATGGAAGAAGCAGTCAAGAAATCAGACATTGTATTGCACTGGGCAAATCTGCTTCAAAAGACTTCTTTAAAGTGTTAAGAAGCAAAGATGTCACTTTGAAGAGTAAGGTGTGCCAGTACTATATCATATGGTGTTTCACTGTTACTCATAAGGTTTTCACTGGCCAATTCTTTGAGAAGTAGATGGTCCCTTCCTT
>NW_006922222.1:896795-897664 GCF_000298275.1 Orycteropus afer afer | reverse complement strand
AAGAGTAGTCCATACTAAGTAAGTGTTCTGGGTCCTAATGCCAGCCATGTGACACTGGGAAATTCCCTCATGCTCTCTGAAGCTATAAAATGGAGATGAAAATGTGTGCCCTTGTCACTTCATGGTGGTGGTGGTGGTATTAGGTGCTGCCAAGTTGTCTCCAACTCATAGCGATCCTGTGCACAGCAGAACGAAACACTGCCAGTCCTGGGCCAGCCTCATGATCCTTGCCATACCTGTGCTGCCATTGTTGCAGCCACAGTATCCATGCATCTTGTAGAGGGTCTTCCCCTTTTTCATTGACCCTCCTTTTTACCAAGCACAATATCCTTCTCCAGGGAATGTTCCCTTCTCCACTTCGTGGTACTGTTATAAAAATTCACAGATATAATAGGTATGACCATTCTATAAAAAGCTCTGTGCCCATATAAGAAATCAGTAATGGATTATTACTTCAGAGGTCTTCTGAAAGGTCTGCATTTGAAAACAAACAAATAGACAAAATAAACCTTCCATTTGTTCAAGGAGCCTCTTGGGCTTTGTAAGTAGAAGGCTGATGGGCTGCTAATCATTCTACTTTCTGCCTCTTCATTCAGGTCTACACTCCAACCATCATCATAAAGACAGCCTGAGAATCTGCACGTAGAAATGATCCTATATCCAGCATCATGTCAAGAAGGCTGAGGTAATAGGTTGGACTCATCACAAACCATTCTAGAGGTTCACAGTGTCTCCCTTTTCTAAACCCAAATCATTAAGACTTCCTCCCACCACCATCCCCTTTGACTCAAATATCTGTTGAGCAATTTCTATGGGTTAGTCACTGTACTGGGAGCTCTGGTAGCATAGTGGCTAAGGCACTTGACTGC
>NW_006922222.1:889676-896040 GCF_000298275.1 Orycteropus afer afer | reverse complement strand
CAGAGAATGCATTTACTATGGGGTGATCAGGAGAAAGCACTGAGAACTAAGTGAATGAGAAGATTATGTGCAGACACAGAGAGAATGTTCCACACCTTCCTAAGGCAGGAAAAATCTTAGTGGGTGCTAGAAACTCTCAGGATGAAGGTTGGTTAGGACATGGCAAATGTGGGGCAAGTAGCAGATGAGACTACACTGAAGGGGTAGGCAAGGTCAGATGCTATTCAGCCTTCGGGGTGGTAATATTAGAAATGGCCTGGGCACTTTTGCCTCTTCTCTCTTGCACTGATGATTTCAAAAGCAACTTCTACCCTCGCCATTTTGAAATACCATGCTCTGTTCCTTAAGCCACCTTTATCACCAGCTCAGGACACAGACACAGACCTTCCCACCTAACATAGCTTTGTTCCCAAGACCTTGACATTTCTCCCACTTCAAGCCAACCCCAACTTCCCCATAACTGGGACTCATCCAAGGTAAGAGGGTGAATTTCCAAGGCACTCTGTTACTGATTCCCTCCAGGGCTGACAACCTTTGGTAACCTGGCCCTGTTGCTTGATATCATACAAGTTTTACAGCTGACTTGCTGTTTTTGCTTCCTTTTCAATTATTATTTTGAAACTCATATGAACTACTTTGGATAAGTGACTCAGGAAATTCTGAATTAAAGCCCTGGCTGAATGCAGCTGGCTCAACCAGGTCCCTGAGGCCCTGAGGTCCACACTGCACAAACAGACTTTGGTGCCTTTCCAAACACAGTATCTATGCCAAATACCACTCCCGACCATCACTCTCCAAAAGAATGGAATTATGTCAACGAATATGCAAAAACCACCCCTTTTCCATGAATGAAAAATGTAAAATCAATGCCAATAAATGCATAGGATCACTGCCTCCCTACTCCTCCTCTAATCTCCCCTCTGAAAGTGTATACAGAGCTAGAATTTTAGAATTTGTGTTCTTTTTAAACTCAGTGGTATAATGCCTAATTAAACACAGACAATGCACATGGATCCTGGAGAGATGGAGTGACCCTGAGGACACCTGCAGAACAATGATCAGTATCTTAATCTCAGTGTTGCTTGGTCATGAATCTTGAAATATCTCAAAACATGAGTTTGTCATCTTAAAAACACAATTATCACCACATCTTCTCAGGATATTATAAGTTAGTAATTGAGTTACTCTAAGTTAGTAATTGAGGCAATATAGAATCCTATTTACTAGTTTCCAGGCCATATTAGTACTATTTCTTAGTAAGTCCTTAATGACTTTGGAAAATTTACTTGACTTCTCTGCAACTCAGTTTCTTTATCTTAAAATGGAGACACACCAGAATTTATTTTATGGAATTCTTATAAGCATTAAATAAGCTGATTATAAAACACATAGAATAGTACACTATAAACAATAAATACTGGTGGTGCTCTGGTTAAGCATTTGGCTGTTAACCAAAAGGTCAGTGGTTTGAACCCACCAGCCATTCCAGGGTAGAGATATGTGGCAGTCTGCTTCTATAAAGATTACAATCTTTGAAACCCTATGAAAGCAGTTCTATTTTTCCTATAGGGTGACTGTAAGTTTGAATCCACTTTATGCAATGAGTTTTCACAATAATATTTGATAAAACAAGTAAAACCAGCCAGAAAATCTGAAATATTCACTGTGAATTAATAGCAAAGGCAGCATCAGGGTTTTGGATGATGGCAGCAGATCTCAGCATATCTCTCAAATGCATGCATTACTCCCGAGAGTTAAAACTTTTCAAGTCTTTTCAGAGATAGGCTTCAAATATAGAAAATAATAAAATTGTAGAGATGGGGAAGAATTGGATAAGTGAGAAATCAGGTTATGAGAAAAAAGTCATAAAATGCTCATCTACGCAACAGATTTGCCTCTCGAAGAGGTTGCATGGGTTTCCAGCACTAACCCCCGTGACTCAGTTAAGTGTGAAAACATGAAGATGTTGTTATATGGTTTAGAGGTGATGGGAGGGGGATAAGAGTTGACTAGGTGTGGTGCTCACCAACCATCTCTCATTTTGTCATACTGTGGTGGCTTGGGTGTTGTTTGATGCCAGAAGCTATCCCAATGGTATTTCAAATATCAACAGTGTCATCCATGGTGCACAGATTTCAGCAGAATTTCCAGATTCAGATGGATTAGGAGGAAAGTCCTGGTGGCCTAGTTCCAAAAATTAAACATTGAAAACCTTATGGCTCACAACAGAATATTTGCCTGATAAAGTACTAGATGATGAGCCTCCTAGGTTGGAAGACACTCAAAATACAGTGGCCAAAAGAATGGACAACAGCACACCAAGGATCATGAAAATGGTGCAAGACTGGGCAACATTTCATTGTTCAGGGGTTGCCATGAGTTAGAGCAACCATTGACAATAGAAATGATGACAAGGTAATGGCAGAGATAAGGCCAAGTCCAAGATCACTCGAGGAAGTGTGAAGTTGTGATTATTCATGTGATACTCATCTGCAAGAGATGCACTAATTTGGTCTCTCAGCTCAGACCTTACCCCACACTCCAACTTATTGAGTCCCTCTTGTACAAAGAGGTGGGTCTAGATGCAAAAAGCCAATGCAATGTCCCCTGCTGACTTGATTTTGGCTCCCTTGATCCAACATCTGGCCATGGGATCAGCAAAGTTGCCTGTGGAGCATTAGCTGGGTCATGGGTTTAGCCCAAGAGCAATTGAGTTCATGGCAGAACAATGGGAATTGTCTAGAATCCATGTAGTTTAACTGCATTTTCAAATGAATTTGGGACATGGTAGGGATTCACATCTTGATTTAAAATGAATATTAGTCAAATATTCCAAATTCCATACTGGATATATAATTGTAGAAGGCTTGTAATTTAATGTTTCTGAAACTAAGGAGCTGATTCCCAATCAGTTCTTAGAATGTGGTTGATAGTGTGAAATACAACAAAGGGGACAATCAGTATTATAAAAAGGGCCAATCAGGGAGCTATACTTACGCTCCTCAGTGCATATTGTCTTATCAGGATTTATTGTAGATGAATGTGGCCAGTCAGCAACTGCAGTGAGTGAGTGAGCTCATTGCTGAAGAAATCAAGTTCTAGGAAAGTAAAAACAGAGCTAAATAAACAGAAACCACCAGCATACAAAATAATGTCCTCATTAGTTCTCAAAGTTTTAACAAAGCCTGAGATTTAAAGCTAGAACAAACAAGAATTTCCTGCTTGTCCTAAAGCACTTTTGATCCTCAGAACTGCAAGAGCATCACAAATAGAAATCTGAAAATGAACCCAGTACAGGAGTTTGATTTAGATAACCTACCTTATTTCAAAAAGGAGTTAATGGGGTTCCCAAATACAGACACTACAGCCAGATAACTTAGGTTGGAGCTTAAATCTCACCTACAGGTGCCTCAGGAAACAGGCCTTGTGATCTGCTTCTGAAAAGTCACAGACTTGAAAACTTTATGAGGCACAGATCTACCCTACACTACGTTGCTACTATTGTTAAATGCCACTGAGTCAGTTCCAAGAACTATAGTGACACTATGTACAACAAAAACATCTCCTGGTCCTGCACCATCCCAACAATCATTGCTATGTTTGAGCCCACTGTTGCAGCCACTGTGTCATTCCTTTTCACTGAAGGTCTTCCTCTTTTTTGCTGACCCTCTACTTTACCATGATGTCCTTTTCTGTGGACTGATCCCTCCTGATAACATGTTCTCACTCCTAAGGAGCATTCTGGTTGTACTTTCAAAACAGACTTGTTTGTTCTTCTCATAGTCCATGGTACATTCAATATTCTTTACCAACATCATAAATCAAAGGCATCGATTCTTCTTCAATCTTTCTTATTCATTGTCCAGGTTTTGCATGCATTTTAGGCAATGGGAAATACCATAGCTTGAGTCAGGTGTACCTTTGTCTTCAAAGTGACATCTTAGCTCTTTATTATTTTGAAGAGGTCACTATGACTCCAAATCAACTCAACAGTAAGTAGCAAAGACAATATATTCTGTCTATTCACTTGCTTCTTGAGCCACCTTTTGAAATCTTCTGTTCAGCATTTCTATTTCTTCATTTCTTCCACTTACTTCCATTTCTTACTCTCCATTCAAGAGCAAGTTTCAGAGTCTCTTCTGAGATCCATCTTGGTCACTCTTTCATGCCAAGAAAGTTGGAAGATGTTTATGCCTATTCTGAAGAAAAGTGATCAAACAGAATATGAAATTATCAAACCGTATCATTAATATTACACACAAGTAAAATTTTGCTAAAGATAATTCAAACACAGTTGCAATAGTATATTGACAGTGGAATTCCAGAAATACATGCTGACTCAGAAGAGGATATGGAATGAAGATATTGTTGATGTCAGATGGATCTTGGCTGAAAGCAAAAGAAATAAGAAAGATGTTTGCCTGTGTCTTTTTGACTATGCAAAGGCATTTGATTCTTCTAGATCATAGCAAATTATGGATAACATTACAAAAAATGGGAATTCCAGAACACTTAATTGTGCTCAGGAGGAATCTGTACAGAGACCAACAGGCTGTCATTCAAACAGAACAAGGAGACACTGCATGGTTTAAAATCAAAATGGGTGTGCATCAGGGTTATAGTGTTTCATCATACGTACTTAATCTGTATGCTAAGCAAATGATCCAGGAAGCTGGATGTGATAGTTAAGGTTATGTGTCAGTTTGGCTGGGCCTGGTTCTGAGTGGCTGGGCAGCTGGATGTAGCTATTTCTCATGGTGATATTGGTAATCCAATCCATGGTGGAATCTACTGGAGCAGCTGAGTAGCTGCCTTAGGGATATGCTCTACTTCCAGTGTATAAGGAGAAGTGTTGAGAAAGGTCTGCAGCTTTTGGCACGCATGAATTCTCCACGTAGCTGAACTGTTGTTCAGCAGCCTGCCATGTTGTCTGCTGATCTTGGGACTGTTAATGGACTTGAATTAGTGACATGCCATGTGGTTTGGTAATATTCGGAGTGTGTCTTTTTACTTGTCAACCTTGAGTTTGTCAGCCTCAGCAGCCAGCAGCTGCATAAGTGAAGGAAGCCTCCAGCTTCAGTGGGCCAAGAGCAAGAGACAGAGCTGAAATCCAAGATTGAGGGGCTTTCACCAGCCCTTAGATATTGGCACTTTGAACTCAGACTTCCGGCCTCAAAAACTGTAAGGGAATAAACTCCTGTTTAATAAAGCCAACCCATTTGTGGTATTTCCTGCTAGAGCAAAACAAAGTAACCAATACACTGGACTACATGAAGAAGACTGTGGCATCTGGATTGGAGGAAGACTCATTAACAATATGCAAGACACAGATGATACAACTTTACTTGCTGAAAGTGAAGAAGACTTGAAACACTTACTGATGACTAAAGACTACAGTCTGCAGTATGGATTATACCTCGACATAAAGAAAATAAAAATCCTCACACTGGAGAAATCAGCAATATCATGATAAATGGAGAAAAGACTGAAGTTGTCAGGGATTTCATTTTACTTGGATCTACAATCAACACCCATGGAAGCAGCAGTCAGGAAACTAGAGCTCATATTGCACTGGGCAAATCTACTGCAAAAGACCTCTTTAAAGGGTTGAATAGCAAAGATGTCACTTTGAAGACTAAGGTGTGCCTTACTCAAGCCATGGTATTTTCTATTGCCTCATATATGCGTGGAAGGTGAACAATGAGTAAGGAAGATTGAAAAAGACTTGATGCCTTTGAACTGTGGGGTTGGTGAAGAGTACTGAAAATACTACTGACAGCCAGAAGAAACAAATCTCTCTTGGAAAAAGTACAGCTGGAATGTTCCTTAGAAACAAGAATGGCCTGACTTCATCTCACCTACTTTGGTCATGTGGTCAGAAAGGACTATTCCCTGGAGAAGGATATCATACTTGGTAAAGTAGAGGGTCAGTGAAAAGGGGGAAGACCCTCAATCAGATGGATTGGCCCAGTGGCTGTGGGCTCAAGCATAGCATGAATTGTGAGGACATTGCAGGACCTGGCAGTGTATCATCTCGTGTACATGGTGTCACTATGAGTGGGAGCCAAATCGATGGCACCTAATAATGATAGCAACAACATTCATTTGCTTTGGTTAATGTACAGACTTGTAACCATCACTGAGAAAAGGAGTCATGGTTAGTTACTCAAGCTAGACTGTTTAGAAGACAAAAACAAACCTACTTTTCAATAGAAGCAAAACTATTTCTGGGAATAAGACATAAGGGGTTGGGTTTTTGTTATTTGCCATCGAGTCGGACCCGACTCATAGCAACCCCTCCTTGGGTTTCTGAGGCAGTATCACTACAGAAGTAGATTGCCCGATCTTCCTTCTGAGGAGTGGC
>NW_006922222.1:887375-889171 GCF_000298275.1 Orycteropus afer afer | reverse complement strand
GTAAATTTTCAACTCATATGGATGTCTTTTGTTTGGCTGGAAGTCACAGGTGTGGGTTTAATTCCAGACCTGATGGGCAGCTAGGGGCCATAGTCTCAGTGGTTCCACCAGGCTCTATCAGACCACCAAATTTGATCCCTTTTTTTTCCCCCAAATGATTTTGAATTTAGTTCCACATTGTTCTCCCTGTCTATTCAGGATCTCCTACATAGATCTCCCTCCAAGTGGTTGACAGTGGTAGCCAGGCACCATCTAGTTCTTCTGGTCTCATAGTCATATAGGCTGAGGATTGCATGGTGTACCTATTGCTTGGACTAATTGTTTCCATGAATCTTTGGTTTTCTTCATTGTTGTTTTCTCTAGATGAGGAGAGACCCATCATTGCATCTAGATGGCTGCTTGCAATCTTTTTAGATTCCAGTCACTACTCACCAAAGTAGGAGGTGGAACAATGTTTTGTGTAATATGTCATGCCAATTGAGCTTGATGTCTCCTGCGACTATATCCCAAGCCCACATGTTCAACTACTCACTCCCTCTAGGTAGCTGGCTGTGCCCAAGAAGTGACTACACCTTTGTCCCTTGTCTGCTCTACTATACACCTGGGAATTCTTATAGAACATACAAATACACTTGTAGAAACAGTGTCTGCCAACCCTATACATAGTCTTGGGCACACTCTCCCCTACATACACATACTTAATAGTTCAGACTGTCCACCCATCTATCCACCCATATACCCATGTTTGCCTTCACTGACAATGCAGTACTGTATGTGCAAAAGGGTTAATCTTTGTTGTCTGTACCTCCCACGTACCTCTCTCTGTCTTGTTCATCCTCAATGCCACCATGTTGATCACTCACATTTGCTCCATTGCCCTTCTCTTCACCCAAATCAATACTTATCTCTACCTATCTAACAGTGTTCCCTCCCCTCCCGTCCCACCCCTGGTAACCAACAAAGAAAATTTTCTTCCATATATAAACCTTTCCTTGACTTTTAACAATAACGGACTAATACAATATTTGTCCTTTTGTGATTGTCTTATTTCACTCAGCATAATGTCCTCCAATTCATCCACATTATGCAGTGATTTTGCAAATTCTACATTATTCTTTAAGGCTGCATAGTATTCCATTGTGTGTGTGTACCACAGTTTGGTTGTTCATTCCTCAGTTGATAGACACCCAGGTAGTTTCCATCTTTTTGCTATTGTAAATAGTGCTGTGATGAACATGGGTGTGCATATGTCTGTTCTTGTCATGGCTCTCACTTCTTCACGACATATACCTAGTAATAGAATGGCAGGGTCAAAAGGTATTTCTAATTCCAACTTTCTAAGGAATCGCCATACTGCTTTCCACAGTGGTTGTACCATTTTACAGTCCCACCAGCAGTGTATGAGAGTCCCTACCTCTCTGCATCCTTGCCAGCATTTGTTATTTTCTGTCTTGTTGAAATTTGCTACTAGTACTGGGGCAAGATGGTATCTCCTTGTTGTTTTGATTTGCATCTCTCTAGCAGCTAATGATCATGAGCATTTCTTCCTATGTTTGTTGGCCACCTGAATATTCTCTTTGTTGAAGTGCCTATTCATGTATTCTGCCCATTTTTAATTGGATTATTTCTCTTTTTGTTATTGAGGTGTTAGAGTTTTCTATTAATTCTAGAGAAAAGTCTCTTGTCAGATATGTCATTACCAAATATTTTTTCCCAATGTTTGTTCTCTTTTCACTCTTTTGGAGAAGTCTTTGGGAGCACATAAAAATTTAATTTGAAGAAGGTCCCAATCATCT
>NW_006922222.1:843643-886214 GCF_000298275.1 Orycteropus afer afer | reverse complement strand
ATTATTTCCTTTCTTCTGGTGACTGTAGGATTTTCTTGCTTTTTTTATTCTTTCTAATTGTTGGAGATTTTGGTTTAAAGTGTTGATTTTGGCTCTTTCTCTTTTTTTGTTATGTGCATTTATTACTATAAATTGACCTGATAACTACTTTTTTATACGTGAAAGTCAAAAGAGTTCAAAAGTTCAAGTCATTCAAGAGTTAGCCTTTCTTTTAAAGAATTCCATGGATTGGGAGCCACAAATAAGACATAAGGAAATGGCCCTTAGCTATCTATATGTTATGTCATATCTGAACAATGAGAAAGCCCCTATAAAAAATTAGGGTGAATATCTATTCTCAGGAGTCTTTTGACTAGCAGGGGTTTATTTATTTATTTGTGCAAGCAGAAGTTTTTTTTTTTTTTGCCTATATATCTGTGTTTGCATTTGTGTTCAGTTGTGGAACTGGTGTGGTAGGATCTCTGCATATATACATGGAAAAGGTGTGTTTGGCTATAATAGTACAGTGTTGTGAATTCTTAATATGGCCTTTCTAGCCACAGTCCTCCATCTTGTGATGTATTGTAAATCCTAGCCTCTATGCCTGTAGTTAAGGTCCTATTTTGGGGTGAGTATCATTATATTAATGAGGCATAATTAGGGTGGGATGTATCTTGCATCCTCCCTTACTAGATAGAGTGTGTGACTCAAGTCACCACACTTAGTTTCCTTGAGGGTAATAACAGCCAAATTAAAAAAAAAAAAAAAAAAAGCATCATCTAGACTACAACAGACTAGGAAGAACCTGAAAAAGTATATATTTTTTTTAAGCCAGTGAAAACCTCATGGATAGTAGTAGAACATTGTAGAATATAGTGCTCGAAGATGAGCACCTCAGATTGAAAGGCACTCAAAATACAACTGAGGAATAGCTGCCTCCTCAAAGTAGTCAATCTTAATGATGCAAATGGAGTAAAGCTTTTGGGATTTTCATTTGCTTATATGGCATAATTCAAAATGATAAGAAGCAGCTGCAAACATCCAATAACGTGGATGTACCAAGTATGAATCAAGGAAAACTGGAAACTGTTAAAAATGAAATGGAATGCTTGAAGACAGATACCATAGGAATTAGTAAGATGAAATGGACTGGTATTGGGAATTTTGAATCAAATAGTCAGATGTTCTACTATGCCAGGAATGACAAACTGAAGAGGAACAGCATCAAATTCACCAACAAAAAGAACACTGCAAAATCTATCCTGAAGTACAACACTGTCAGTGATATAATGATATCCCGATACCTACAAGGAAGAACAGTTAACAACTATTATTCAAATTTATGCACCAACCACTAATGCCAAAGATGAAGAAATTGAAGATGTTTAACAACTTCTGAAGTCTGAAACTGATCAAACATCCAATCAAGATGAATTGATAATTACTGGTAATTGGAATCCAAAAGTTAGAAACAAAGGAGGATCGGTAGGTGGGAAAAGTGGCTTGGGGATAGAAATGATGCCAGAAAGTGCATGACAGAATTTTGAAAGAGCAATGACTTATTCATTGCAAATACCTTTTTCAAAAAATAAATAGGGACTATACACATGGACCTCACAGGTTGGAATCTGGAGAATCAAATTGACTACATCTGTGGAAAGAGACAATGGAGAAGCTCAATATCATCAATCAGAACAGAACAAGGGCAGGGGCTGACTGTGGAACTGACTATCAATTGCTCATATGCAAGTTCAAGGTGAAGCTGAAGAAAATTAAAAGAAGTCCATGAGAACCAAAGTACAATCTTGAGTATATCCCACCTGAATTTAGAGACCATCTCAAGAATAGATATGATGCATTGAACACTAATGGCCAAAGACCAGACCAGTTGTGGGATGTCATCAAAGACATTATACATGCAGAAAGCAAAAGGGCATTAAGAAAGGAAAGAAAGAAAAGACCAAAATAGAGTCAGAAGAGATCTGAAATTTGTTCTTGAATGTAGAGTAGTTAAAGTGAACAGAAAGAATGATGAAGCAAAAGAGCTGAGCAGAAAATTTCAAAGGGTGGTTTAAGAACACAAAGTAAAGTATTATAAGGATATGTGCCAAAACTTGTTGTTGTTATGTACCATGGAGTCAGACCCAACTCATAGTGACCCTTCCTTGGGTTTCTGAGGCAGTATCTCTACGGAAGTAGATTGCCCAACCTTCCTTCTGAGGAGTGGCTGGTGGATTTGAACTACCAGCCTTTTGGTTAGTGGTCAAGTGCCTTAGGCACTGTGCTACCAGTGCAAAAGCTAGAGTTAGAGAAAAGAGAAGAGCTTGGTCAGCATTTCTCAAGCTGAAAGAACTAAAGAAAAAGTTGAAGTCTAGAGTTGTAATACTGAAGGATTCTGTTATGGATTAAACTGTGTCCCCTGAAAATATACGTCAATTTAGCTAGGCCATGATTCTCGTTATTTTGTCATTATCCTCAACTTTGTGATGTGTTATAAATCATAACCTTATGTTATAAATCATCACCTATGCTTAATGAAGCAAGATTAGGTTATGTTAAAGAGAATTAGGTTATGTTTGTTGTGTTTAAGAGGCAGGATTTCGGTGATTTAAGCCACCACCCTTACTCAACTCACAGCCCTAATCTAAGATGTAAGGGGAATTTCCCTGAGGTGTGGCCTACAGCACTTTTTATCTTATAAAAGATAAAAGGAGAGAGGGCAACTTTACTGCCACCAAGAAAGGAGAGCTAGAAGTGGAGTGGCTCCTTCGGACCTGGAGTCCCTGTGCTGAGAACCTCCTAAACCCTAAAGACTGAAAACCATAATAGCAGAGATGGCATAGGATGATGAGAAGCAGCAGCAGAGAAGCTGCAGTAGCAGAAGACAATGCCGTGGGTGCCAGCCCATGGAGCAAGAATGTAGAGCACCTTCAGGCTGGAGATTCACTGGTGGAGTGAGGTACCTATGGGCACTTATTAGTGGAGCTAAAGAGCTTCATAATACTTGCCCAAGCAGTACAGATGCAGAGGTCTGAGAGTTTGAGGACTGAGAGACAGAGAGAGAAGCCTGCCTGTGAGCATGGCTGAGAAGCTATCTTGAACAAAGTACTGTATTCTGAGTTATTTCTGATCCTGAATTGTAACCTGTTGTTCCCAGATGCATGGATATCTCCAAGGAATGCTAGGTCTACAGATGCTGAAGGAGACAAGCACCTTCCCCAAGATCTGACAAAGAGCTATTCCCCAGAGCTGGAGCCCTGGATTCAGCCTTCTAGCCTCCTAAACTGTGAGAGAAAAAAAAATCTGTTAAAGTCATATATTTGCAGTATCTCTGTTATGGTAGCACTAGATAACTAAGATAGATTATATGGGCAAAAAATTGAATGGCACAGGAAACATCAAAAGAAGATTAAAGGAATATACAGTCTCTGTACAAAAAAGAATAGGTTGACATTCACCTATTGCAAGAGGTAGCATACAGTAAGAACCAATGGTGCCGAAGGAAGAAGTCAAGCTGTAGTGAAGGCATTGGTGATAAACAAGGCTCTAGGAATTGACAGAACACCAGTTGAGATGACCCAACAAATAGATGAAACCTGGAAGTACTCATTAATCTATGCCAAGAAATCTGGAAGATAGCTAGAGCTACCTGGCCAACTAACTGGAAAAGATCCATATTCATGCTCATTCCAAAGAAAAGTTATACAACAAAATAAAGAAATTATTGAAAAATATCATTAATATAACATACAAGCAAAGTTTTATTGAAGATAATTAAAAAACAGCTGAAGCGTTATGTTGACAGGAAACTTCCAGAAGTTCAAGCTGCATTCAGAAGAAGACATGAGGGACATTATTGCTGATGTTGTATGGGTGTTGGCTGAAATCAGAGAATAATAGAGAAATGTTTATATGTGTGTTATTGACTATACAAAAGCATTTGTCTGTGTGGGTAATGGACTCTAGATAACAGTGCAAAGTATGGGAATTCTGGGAACCCTTAATTGTGCTCATGAGGAACCTGTATATAGACCAAAAAACTGTTGTTCAAACTGAACAAGAGAATACAACCTAGTTTAAAATAAGGAAAAGTGTGTTTTAGGGTTGTATCCTTTCACAATTCTTATTCAATCCGTATGCTGAGCAAACGATCAGATAAACTGGACTATATGAAGGAGAACACAGCATCAGGATTGGAAGCAGACTCATTAACAACCTATAACACAGAGATGACACAACCTTACTCACTGAATGTAAAGAGGGCTTGAAGCACTTACTGATGAATATCAAAGATGACAGCCTTCAGTATGGATTAGATCTCATCATAAATAAAACAAAAATCTTCACAACTAGATCAATAAGCAACATTATGATAAATGAAGAAAACACTGAACTTGTCAAGATTTCATTTTATTTGGATCAATAATTGATACCCATAGAAGCAGCAGTCAAGAAATCAAAGGATGCATTGCACTGGGCAAATCTGCTGCAAAAGTCCTCCTTAATGTATTTTTTTAAAAAAAGCAAATATGTCACTTTGAAGACTAAAGTGTGCTTGACCCAAGCCTGGGTATTTTTCAACCACCTCACGTGCATGTGGGATCTGGACAATGAACAAGGAAGACCAAAGAAGAACTGACACATTTGAATTATGGTATTGGCAAAGAATATTGAATATGCCACCATATAGCTCCATGAGTCGGGATTGACTCAGTGGCAACTGGATTGGGTTATTGTTGTTATTGTTAATATGCAATATGAAGGATGTTGATGACACAACTTTGCTTGCTGAGAGTGAGGATGACTTGAAACACTTATTGAGGAAGACTGAAGAATACAGTCTGCAGTATGGATTACACTTCAATATATATTTTTTAAAAAAATCCTCACAACTGGACCAATAAGCAACATCATGATAAATGGAGAAAAGATTGAAGTTGTCAAAAATTTCATATTACTTGATTCTACAATCAAGATCAATGGAAGCAGCAGTTAAGATATCAGATGATGTATGTTGTTGTTGTTGTTATGTGCCATTGAGTCGGACCCAACTTATAACGACTCCTCCTTGGGTTTCTGCGGCAATATCACTGAGGAAGTAGATTGCCCCATCTTCCTTCCAAGGAGTGGCTGGTGGGTTTGAACCGCCAGCCTTCTAGTTTGCAGTCAAGTGCCTTAGGCACTATGCTAGCAGAGCTCCTAAGATAATGTATAGCACTGGGCAAATGGACTGCAAGGGACCTCTTTCAAGTGCTAAAGAGGAAAGATGTTTCCTTGAGGACTAAGGTGCACCTGACACAAGCCATCGGATTTTCAATTGCCTCATATGCATGTGAGAGCTGGACAATGAATAAGGAAGACTTGAAGAAGAGTCAGTGCTTTTGAGTTGTGGTGCTGGCAAAGAATGCTGAAAGTACCATGGACTGCTAAAGAATGAACAGATCTATCCTGGAAGAAGTGCAGCTGAAATGTTTCTTGGAAGTGAGAATAGCCAGACTTTGTCTCACCCACTTTGGTCATGTTGTAAGAAGACCCCATTTCCTGGAGAAGGACATAATGCTTAGTAAATTGGAAGGTCAATGAAAGAGGGGAAGTCTCTCAAAAAAGACGGATTGACAAGGTGGCTACAATGATGAGCTCAGGTATAGCAGGGATCATGGAGCAGGAACAGGACTGAGCAGTGTTTTGTCCTGCTGTACACAGGGTCACTATGAGTTGGAGATGACTCGACGGCACCTAACAACAACAACAATGAAGGATCCAAACAGACTACTGGGATAAACAGTAAGATAATAGGAGAATGTATTTTATATAGGGTGATAAGAAGAAAGCACTAAGACCTAAAGGAATGAGAAGATTTTGTATAGACACAGAGAAAGAATATTCCAGACCTTCCTAAGGCAAGAAAAATATTAGTGGGCACTAGAAACTCTCAGGATGAAGGTTGGTTGGAACATGGTAAATGTGGGGCAAGTAGTACAAGAGACTACACTGAAGGAGTAGGGAAGGCCTTTGGGGTGGTAACATCAGAAACAGCCTGGGCATTTCTAGTTCTTCTCTCTTACACTGATGATTTCAATAGCAACTTCTACTCTCACCATTTTCAAATACCATGCTCTGACCCCTGTGCTGTGAAAGAGTATAGCCAGAATGCTCCTTGGACGCGAGGATGGCAAGACTCTATATTGCTTATTGTGGACATACTATCAGGAAGGACCAATCTCTTGAGAAGAACATCAAGCTGGACAAAATAGACCAATCTGAACCAAACCCATTACCTCAGAGTTGATTACAAAAAGTAGTGTAGGTTGGTTGAAAAAGAAGATGACCTTCAACAAGACAGACTGACACAGTGACTGCAACAAGAGGCAAAAACAAAGCAACAACTGTGAGGATGGTGTAGGACCAGGCAGCATTTTGTTCTGTTTTACACAAAGTTATCATGAGTCAGAATTGACTCAATGGTACTTAACAATACCAACATAACTGAACAAATGGCCATACTTAGAGTTTCATAACTGGGATTAAGTCTCATTTTATCAGGTATGACAATTCTACTCTGAATCAACAAGATTCAAACTTCATGTGTAGAAGTACACCTACAAAACCACCCTTGAAACTTGTATATATTTATTCCGTGGCTTCCAGGATTTCAGATATTCAGGCACTAAATAGGATTACTTCTTGGGAGTCTGAAACTAGCAATTTGAGGGAACCTCAGAAAGAGAAGACTTTACACACAGTTGTAGACATTGCTGTGAAAACTGCATGAAGATGAATTTTTTCATGTTGTCTCTCTAGCTTTAGAATAAATAAGTATGTAAGACTGATTTAAAACAAACAAAAACCTCTGATTATGGGAATAATAAAAGTTATGGAGATGAAATCCTCGATTCATCACAAACTTTGAGGTGTGGAATCACCTTGTAATTTAGCTTTTGTTCTGGGTTCCTGAGAGCCAGACAACACCTGAGGTTAATGACTGAGGACTTACTAGACCAAGAGGGAACACCAAGAAGGGTCCTGATGCTGACTAAGTTTCAAGAGGTGTGAAATAATCTACCATAGCCACATGATGAGGTCAATAAAAGGCTTGAGCCCAAAGGCTCATATGAGATTCCTGGTTGGTGACTATACATGGAAAAGGGTAGAATATCCCTCTTTGGGACATGAAAGCTCTATATCATGACCATTCCAAGACTTCACTCTATGTGTCTCTTTTTAATGTAATAAATCTGTAGCCATAAGGATGGCATATACTCTATGAAATTCTATGAGTTGTTCAATGAATTAACAAATCCACAGGTGCAATGTGAGCCAGCAGGGGCTGGTGTCTGCCCACTCACTAGTTTAAAAAGAGGAGTCCTTCTAATGTGTGAGCTCTGAGCTAGCTCTTGTTTGCTTTGTTGTTGTTGTTGTTGTTGTGTGCCGTGGAGTCGGACCCAACTCATAGCAACCCCTCCTTGGGTTTCCCAGGCAGTAGATTGCCTCATCTTCCTTCCGAGGAGTGACTGGTGGGTTTGAACCGCCAGCCTGCTGTTTAGCAGTCAAATGCCTTTGGCACTATGCTACCAGAGCTCCTTGTTGGCTAGGGTCTTACAAATGTTGCATGGGTGTTGTTGTTGTTATTATTGTTATGTGTTGTCGAGTCTGACCCGACTCATAACAATCCCTCCTTGGGTTTCTGAGGCAGTATCACTATGGAAGTAGATTGCCCCATCTTCCTTCCGAAGAGTGGCTGGTGAGTTTGAACCACCAGCCTTCTAGTTAGCAGTCAAGTGCCTTAGTCACTACACTACCAGAGCTGGTCTGAAAAGACAGCATCTAACTTGTGAGTACTGAACCAGATCCAGGTGGCTGGAGTCAAAGAGAGAGTGCCACATGAGGGGTGAAGAAAATGAAGAAGTGGGAAGGTGAACACTAGATCCGTTTTCATACTTTGGGAATTGGATCTGTGCTGATCCCTACTCTGCAGTTAGCAATGAAAGTGGAATTTACTCACCTTACCCCTTGTGTAGAGCACAAACTCTCCAGAACAAAGCGAATTCTTTGGCATTTGCAGTTGCTCAGCTTCTCCTGTCTGTAGATTTTCTGGCCATGCAACATGGAGAATGATGTGTGTTATATACGCTGCACCTCCATAATGAATAAGGCCGAGAATACAAACTCAATGAGACAAGCCTTTTTTGTGTGTGATCAAAAATGATCTTAGGAGAATATTTATGACCACAAAAAATTATCCAAACCTCGGAACGAAGACAAAAAGATGTCATATGACTTTCATTGTCATGCCAGAGAGTTGCTAGCAAGCCCACCCAAAAGTACCTTGACTCTCCAGTCTGGAGAACATAACTTTGTTTGACTTCCTATTTACCAATGCTAAAGGCCCAAGCATTTTATAAGTCTGTAAAGACATATTGGTATGTAGAAAACTGAGAAGCTGCAAATGTTTTTTGTCTAGTAGAGATGATAACCCCAAGGGTTACAGTTTTATTGTTCTGTAAGGCATTAACCAAATATGTATCTAAATTAGTATTCTTACTGCAGTGGTCTTTTACACTGCAGTGTTCATGTTTGTTTTTACCTTACTCACTATATACACATTAGTTTCTCATATCTTGTGAATCAGCTTTGTCATCCTGCTAATTGTCTCATCAATGAGGTAATTAAAGTCTGACACATGAATTTACACAAGAATTGTGCTTTTGTAATCATTGAAAATTACATTTTGACATAACCAAAGGAACAAAGTTCAGCCACCAACAAAATAATTTAAAAATAATTCTAGTATGTGACTTGCATTGATGAATCACCATGACAAGACTCATTATATTCTGTTAAACTCAGAGCATCCTTCCAAACTCACCAGAAAAATCTCTTTTGCAGGCAAAGCTCAAGAACCTCTGAATCTTGTCTATTTTTATTTTCCTCCTAATTCTAAATTAGAAAATTCCTAAGTAATTGGTCTAGCAGGCCTGAACTCCCCTCAGGGGATAGTGGGAAGTGGACCTTACCAAAACAGAATCCTTATTTTATTGGATTGGGTAGGAAAAAAACTAGGAACATGCATACAAAATAATTTTGATCCCACCTGCTAGAGTAAAAGCAACTCTATGAATCTGGATGCTGGAAAGTCAGTTGTAAGTAGAGATTGGTTAAGAAATAATCAAGCTTTATCTGTGCTTGCCACAGGAGGAAAGTGTGATCAAACTTGGCTAAGAGCTGCCTCCTCAGAGTAGAGCTGAACTTAATGAAGTGGATAGAATAAAGCTTTAGGACCTCCATTTGCTAATGTGGCATGACTCAAAATGAGAAAAAAAAAAAAGCTGCAAACATCCATTAGTACTGGGAACATAGAATGTATGAAGTACAAAGCTAGGAAAACTGGAAATTATAAAAAAATGAAATGGAGTGAATGAAGATCAATATCCTAGATATCATTGAGCTGAACTAGACTGGTATTGGCCATTTTGAATCAGACAACCATATGATCTACTATGCCAGGAATGACAAATTGAACAGGAATGGTATGGCATTCATTACCACAAAGAATGTTTCAAGATCCATCCTGAACTACAATGCTGCCAGTGATAGAATAATATCCATACACATACTAGGAAGATAAGTTAATACTACTATTATTCAAATTTGCACACCAACCACCAAAGCCAAAGAGGAGGAAATTTAAGATTTTTAGCAACTTCTGCAGTCTGAAATTGACCAAACATGGAATCAAGATGGATTGGTTATCGCTGGGGATTGGAATACAAAAGTTGGTAACAAAGAAGAATCACTGGTAGTTGGAAAATATGGCTTTGGTAATAGAAATAATGCTAGAGATTGCATGATAGAATTTTGCAAGACCAATGACTTATTCATTGCAAATACCTTTTTCCAACAACACAAATGGTGGCTATATATGTGCAGTTCGCTAGATGGAGTACACAGGAATCAGATCGACTACATCTGTAGCAACAGGCAATGGAGAAATGCAATATCTTCAGCCAAAATAAGGCCAGAAGCTGACTGTGGAACAGGCTATCAACTCCTCATATACAACTTCAAGTTGAAGACAACTAAAAGATGTCCACAAGTGCAAAATATAACCTTGATAATACAACCCCTGAATTTAGAGACCATCTAAAGAATAGATTTGATTCATTGAACACAAATGACTGAAAACCAAAGAAATTGTGGGATGACATCAAAAATATCATCCATGAAGAAAGGAAGTAAAGACCAAAATGAATGTCAGAAGAGACTCTGAAACTTGCCCTTGAATGGAGAGTAGCTAAAGAAAATAGAAGAAATGACAAGATAAAAGAGCTGAACAGAAGATTTCAAAGAGCAGCTCAAGAAGACAAAGTCAATTACTATAATGAAATATGTAAAGACTTGGAGTTAGAAAATCAAAAAGGAAGAACAGGTTCAGCATTTCTCAAGCTGAAAGAATTGAGGAAAATATTTAAGCCTCAAGTTGCAGTATTGAAAGATTGCATGGGTAAAATATTGAATGATGCAGGAAACACAAAAAGAAGACAAAAGCAATACAAAGAGTCACTGTACCAAAAGAAACTGGTCAAAGTTCATCCATTTCAGGAGTGGCACATGATCAAGAGCCAATGGTATTGAAGGAAGAAGTCAAAACTGCACTGAAGGAAGTGGCAAAGAACAAGGCTCCAGGAATTGACAGAATACACATTGAAATATTTCAACAAATGAATGCTGTGCTGGAGGCACTCACTTGGCTATGTCAAGAGATTTGGAAGACAGCTACCTGCACAACTGACTGAAAGAGGTCCATATTTGTACCATTCCAAAGAAAGGTGATTCCACAGATTGTGAAAGGTTATCAAACAATATCATTAATATCACACACAAGTAAAATCTTACTGAAGATATTTCAAAAATGGTTGCAGCAGTATTGACGGAGAATGTCCAGAAATGCAAGTTGGATTCAGAAGAGGATGTGGCATGAGGGATATCATTGCTGATATCAGATAGATCCTGGCTGAAAGCAAAGAATATAAGAAAGCTGTTTACTTGTGTTTAACTGACTATGCAAAAGCATTCGATTGTGTGCATGATAACAAATTATGGTTAACATTGAGAAGAATGAGAATTCCAGAACACTTACTTGTGCTCCTGAGGAACCTGTACATAGACCAGGAGGCTGTTGTTCAAACAGAATAAGGGGATACTGGAAGGTTTAAAATCAGGAAGGGAGTGTGTCAAGGTGTATCCTTTCACCATACTTGTTCAATCTGTATGCTGAGCAAATAATCCAAGACCTGGACTATATGAAGAAGAACGTGGCATCAGGATTGGAGGAAGACTCTAACAACCTGTGATACGCAGATGAAACAACTTTGCTTGCTGAAAGTGAAGATGACTTGAAGCACTTACTGATGAAGATTAAAGACTACGGTCTGCAGTATGCATTAGTTCTCAACATAGAGAAAATGAAAATCCACACAACTGGACCAATAAGCGGTATCATGATAAATGGAAAAAAGATTCAAGTTGTCAAAGACTTCTTATTACTTGATTCTACAGTCAACAAGAATGGAAGCAGCAGTCGAGACATCAGAGGACCATATTGCATTGGGAAAATCTGCTGCAAAAGATTTTGCAAGTGCTGTTTCAAGTGCTGAAGAGCAAAGATGTCTCCTTCAAGACTACTATGCACCTAACCCAAGCCATGTTATTTTCAATCACCTCATATGCATGTGAGAGCTGGACAATGAATAAGGAAGACCAAAGAAAAGTTGATGGTCTTGAGTTGTGGTATTGGCGAAGAATAGTGAAGTACCATGGACTGCTAAAAGAACTAACAAATCCATGCAGGAAGAAGTACATCCAGAATGCTCCTTGGAAGCAAGAATGACCAGACTTTGTCTCACCTACTTTGGTCATGATGTCAGAAGGGACCATTCCTTGGAGAAGGATATCATGCTTGGTAAAGTGGAGGGTCAACGAAAAAGGGGAAGGGCCTCAACAAAATGGATTGACACAGTGGCTGCAACGATTGGCCCAGGTATAGAAAGGATAGTGAGGCTGGCACAGGACTAAGCAGTGTTCCTTTCTTTTATGCATAAGGTGGCTGCAGTGTAGTAAATTACATAGTATGGCTTTTCTAGCCATAGTCTTTGTAAACTCCGTAGTGGAATTTGCCATGAGCAACTGAGTAGCTCCTGATTATTATCCACCTGGGGTATTTCTGTTGAGAGCAGCACAAAGCCAATCTTCTGGGAAGTTCACTCTCTCTCAGTTGTGTGGAATTCTAGTGTTGGGATTGGTTGGTTTTGCCACTCTGTTGGGCTTAAAGTGAGCCCTCCTAGAGGAAGAGAGGAGAATCTCTCACTGCTACCTGAGTGACACGCTGCTGAGAGAGACACGGTTGCTGAGAGAGAGGGAGACATGAGAGACACATGCTGCTGAGAGACATGAGAGACATGCACTGCTGAGAGGGAGATATGAGGAACACATGCTGCTGAGAGAGAGATGTGCTACTGAGAGAGACTGAAAAAGTCTGCTGGCTGCTGAGTGAGATGGCTGGCTGCAAAGGCTGAGCATGTTCCTGAACTTGCATTGTAGCCTGTTGCTTCCCTAATAAACTCCATAATCTGTGAGTTCTGTGTGGCCACTGCAGTGAATTACTGAACCCAGCAGAGAGGTGGTGGGTGGCAGGAGGAATGGTTTGTGAGAAGGTTAGTAAGTGGGTTGGAGGGTGGCGGCATGTCTGGCCTCATAAGAACAGGCCCTGGGCTGCTGATTATGATTCTGTCTTCCTCTTGTGGAGTTAGAGGAGGTCAGAAGATGCTGTCTCCTTGCCCCTTTAGCAATCACTATGAATTAGGGGCAACTCAATGGTACTTAACAACAACAAAAAAAAAAAAAAAAATAGGAAGAAAGCCCTGGTAATCTAGTTCCAAAAATTAGTCAATTAAAACCCTACAGATTATAATATATCCACTGCTCACTTATGTACGTGGTTGAGTTCCAAAGCCCAGGTCATTATGTGAGAATTGGCATTAGGTAAAAATGGAAGATGACCACATCAGATCACAAAATAGAAGATGATGACATCATTACCTAACTCCCAAATTATGTCATTACATAACCGCCAAACAAATGAGACTCATAGACCAGCCTAGTTGACATAGAACTTTAACCATCACAGGCAGTGTTACTCTTGCCTTCCACCTCAGTGTTTGTTACTGCCAGAAGTACATCGTTAATGCACAAAATAGTCAGATAGCAGATTTTTTACTATTGTTGTATATTCAAAATGCCAGGTAACAAGTTAGTCGAGTAAGTGAGGAATAGGTGTATTCTGATCCACAGCCAAGCATGGGGATGGTACAGAACCCAACAGTGTTTCATTTTGTTGTGCAAGGGGTCACCATGAGTTGAAGGCTAACCTGACAGCAGCTGAAAACCACAGCAAGAACAATGTTTTTTGCTGTAGGCTTTCCAGATGGGCTGTGGAGAAGAAAAAGATGGCACTCATTTTGTTATGCACTGTGTCCATCAAATAGGTGAAAAGTTGATGGTCATGAAGGAAATATTAAGAGAAACTTTATACCCCATTTTTGCCTCTTTCATTCAATACCATCTTATAGGATTTTTTAGCCAAAAAAGCCCATTTCTCTCAAGCAAATTGCCTCTCTCTCCATCCATAATTAACCTAGTCTTAACAAGGGAACCCACTGCATACTTTCCAGACCTTTGTCTAAGGAAATTTTTAAGTATTTTGAAGAAAAGGAAGCAATGAGCTGTTAACAATACTCTGTGCCAGACACTTTGTGTAAATTAATTCATTTAGTCCACAAAATAACTCCATGAGGTAAGTACTATGTTTATCCCATTGGGAAGGCAGCCACTTACTGGCTGCCATACAGGTAGTAAGTGACAGAGCAGGGACTGATACACAGGCAGTTTAGTTCTTAACCACTTCACTCAGCATTTCTTATAACAATCCTCCCCTCACACCAACTACCTTGCATCTTGCTCACTGTGGATTATGTAATAGCCCTAATCTTGATACCTTTGTCAATATATGGGCCCTCCTTGACTTAAACAATTTGCTGATTTCAAAATTTATTGTAAAATTAAAATTGAACATAACTCAAAATCTACAAATTATGAACAATCACTGATGTATATATTATTGTACACATCTCTATATACAGTAGACTGAAATAATACAAGTAGATGCAAAGAATATGCAATGTAAAAGAAAGAAAATGACATTGGAAGTGAAATTCATTTTGTTATACCTGTGATCCACTTTAAGCCCTTGTTTCCCATATTTATCTCAACAATGAACTGCTGAGTAGTTCCATCTATTATGCAAAAGTTTTCCTACAATCCTAACATTTTAATTGTGCTTCTCATATAGTAGGTTAACCTTGCCTAGGTTGAATACTGTGCTATCAAGGAAGTATTTAAATAAAATCGACAAATAATATTAAAAAGTACAATATATTCTACACAGACCATAGAATCATAGACTGTTGTAAATAGAAGGGTCATCTAGTGTCATTTATATTCTATTAGATTTTATATGATAGCATATAGTAATAGCTGTCTTTTGTGAAACTGCTTCTGAACATGATGATACCACTTCTGAAGAACTGATAATATTTTAGAACTAACTGAATGCACGTATATAATGCCCCTTTTCTTGGTAAATAAAGCCAGTTTCTGGAGGCCTGAAGTTGGTCATTGGGGTGCCTTCAGGCTCCTTTATTCTACTTTCATAAGGTGCCAGGGGAGAGAGCCATTGAATGCAATGTGGCAGAGCACTTCCCACTAAAGACACTGAAAACACTGCACACACTCATCTACATACTTGGTTTATCATTGGCTTGAGCACTGGACATTCACTCAGTTGGCAAAATCCTCATAATTCACTTGCGTTGTACCAAGCACTGTGTAAGCATCAAGGATCCATGGGTGGTAGAAACAGTTAGTATGCTGGACTGCTGACCAGAAGTTTAGAGGTGTCAGTCCCTCCAGAAGTACCTCAAAAAAGATGCCTGGATATCTCCTTCTGAAAAAGCAGCCACTGAAAATCCCATGGACCTACAGTTCTGCATGAGGACGCCAATATTCAGAATCAACTCAACAACAACTAGTGAACATCAAGGAGTGACAAAAGTAAGTAAAGTCACAAATGGAAAGGAGGAACCCAGGGGGCAAGTGGAAAGAGTGCTGTTACGTTGAGGGGATCACAACTAATGTCACAAAACAAAAGGTATATTAGTGGTTGAATGGAAAACTAACTTGCTCTCTAAACTTTCACCCAAATTATAATAAAAACTTTTTTAAAAAAGTAATTAAAGTCATTGTTGGTGTTTTTGTGTCTGTATTTACTAAGCCTCAGGCAATATGGTGAGGATTTGACATGACTTGTGGTCTTTAATAGCCCTATGAAATTGGTACCATTATGCCCATTTTGTCACTCAAGAAATTAAAGTGTGAAGAGCTTACAAAATCCTTCTAATCCACTTTGGGTTTTTTGTTTGTTTGTTTTTCTTGTTTTTCTCTCCCCATGCCCCTCACAGGTATGCACTCCTGTGTGTCCTACATTTCCCTCCTGTGAATGTTGCCCCTCTGGTGTCCCGTGGTCGATTGCTCCAAGGGATGCATCTCCATAGAGTATGTGGGTGTGTCACCCTGGGTTGAGTGGTCTGTGTGTACATTTTATTTATTGTTGGGCTAAGAGCCAGCCCCTGGGAGTGAGTTTTATTCCAGGTCCAAAATGTATTTCAGGGCCATAGTATTGGGGGTCCCACCAGAATCCATCCAATCAGTAATTCCGGTCATTATTGTGTTTTTGGATTTTGTTCCACATTTTCCCTCCCACACTATCCAGGATCTCCAGTTTTGATCCTTTCCTGAGTGATTGGCATCCACCTTGGATTTTAATTCTTAGATACACAGAGAGATGGGTTGAATGGATAGATAAGGTAGATACAAAGATACACAAGCTGTAAAAATATGCAAACTATAAGCCATAGAGAAGAAAAAAAGATAGATGCTTAGAGAATTCAGGGAGAAGTGGTAAAGGGAGGGTTCTGAAAAGAAACCAAGAAGAATTTGTTGTTTGTGATAGGTTTCAAATGGGTGCAAACAGGCACTTCCATACACTCTGGACAGGTGAAATGTGATGCGATCTATTTGGACCACAATTTGGCAATGTCTATAAAAATTTTAAATGTACTAAACCTTTGATCCAACTATTCCATTTTTTAGAAATTAGCTTTTAAAACAGTTGTATACATGATTTTAATTGATCTTCTGTCCAGGGCAGGTAGCTCAGTTGTTCAATGAGTATCTGTTAAACACAGAGATTTCACAGAATTTTAAGAAGCTTCAATGCAGAGGTGCATTTAAAACTCCTTAACACCTAATATCTCACCCATAGGACAAACTTTCCTCCAATTCTAGCAACTGATTTTTGTCATTTTACTTGCTGGAATATAAGTCAATTTCTCAGCTTTAAGGCAACATGGAAATCTTTCCAATTCTCTTAAAAGTGAGGAAGTTACCAGGATACATAGATGCTGTGTTAAAAACAATTTTCATTCCTAGCCCAATAAAGAGAAAAACTGGTTAAACAACTTTTCAAATATGGAGGGGAAAAATTAAAAAAAAAAAAAAGTTTCTATACAGTCTATTCCAACTCATGTGTGCCAGTAGAATTGTGCTCCATAGGACTTCAGTAGCTAATTTTTCAGAAGTAGATTTCTAGTTCCCTCAGGGTGCACTTGAACCTCTGATATTTTGATTAGCAGCCAAACATGCTAACCATTTGTACTACCCAGAATCTCCTATGGAAAGATGGAAGCCAAAGAGAAATATTCAGGGTGGGGGTGGGTGTTCTGATTACCTACTGCTGCTCTGACAGGAATATAGCACAAATGAGATGGCTTGAACAAACAGGAGTTTATTCTTTTACAGTTTGGAGGCTTTGAGTCCAAGTTCAAAGTGCCAAGTGCCAGGGGCTGAGTGAAAGCCCCTCAACCTTGGGCTTTAGCTCTGCCTCCTGCTCCCAGCCCACTGAAGCTGGAGGCTTTTCTTCACTCAGACAGCTGCTGGCTGCTGAAGCTGACAATCCCAAGGTCAACAAGTAAAAAGGCAAAGACCAATGTTACCAAACAACACGGCAGACCATTGATTCAAGTCCACTGAAAGTTCTAAGATCGGCAGAGCATGGCAAGCTGCTGAACAACAGCACAGCTACACACACAGTTCAAGCGTGCCATAGGCTAGAGACTAGTCCCAATGTTGCTTCTTATATAGGGGAAACAACCACATTCCTAAAGCAGCTACTCAGCTGCTTGTGGCAGACCCACCATGGAGCTGATTGTCAGTCTCATCATACGGAATAACTACCACCAGCTGCCCAGCTATTCCACCAGGCCCAGCCAAGTTGACAAATAACCTTAACTCCCACAGGTGGGTTTAAAGTACTCATGTGTATATCTACTTTAAATATCTAAATGTTGTTTGGCTGACTTGTATAGTGACCTTATCCATCTGTATCTACAATGTCAAACCAAAATCATTATAAAAAATGTTTGCCAAACATCCCACACAAAAATATGCTGTTTATAAAAAAACATCCAAACAAATATCCATGATGAAAGCTGTCCAGAGACTTCTAAAATTGTAAACAATTCTCATCCAATTAGGCAATGAGGTTAAGATGAATTCACTGGTGAAAGAGATTTCTAGCATCAATATATTAAGATTTTGGAATAGTCTCTTAATAGCTCCTACCTTTCTCCCCCCAAATGATTGCCAATTCCAAAAAGTGGCTTTATTTTCAAACTCCAGGAAGTGTTTTTCCCAGATTCAGGAATACACATTCCAAGCCTGTCCACCCTTTTTGTTACAAGCAGGCAATGGAGATTTTTTTTTTTTTTTATAGCAACCATCAGCAACAGATTCTGAACAGGGTTCTAGATGGTCACAGGAAAACCTGAACCTAGAATCTGATCTGTGTTTAGGGACTTGATGGCTCCAAGATGAATGGGATAATCTCATCAGTCAGATAGAGAACAGTCGAGGTGAGAAGCAAAAGTATTAGCTCAGCTTCGAAAAGAATATTCCCTGTTACATGTGCTTATTATTATTTGTGCAGTCTGCCATCCTAGCCCTAGAATCTAGGTAGACAGAGTTGGATGGAGAGTAACTGGAACTCCTAAGCACCACTGATAGAAGTGTAAACTGGTTAAAAAAAAAAAAAGCATTTTACAAATGTGGCAGCAGTATCAACTAAAGTTGAACATATGTATACCACATAACCCAGTAATTACAAAATTCCACTCCTAGGTACATATGTGTGCATGTATGTGTGTATGTACACATATATATCCAACCCTAATACATACCAAAGGACATATACTAGAGCATTCATAGCATCACTAGTCATAAAGCTCAAATGGAAACTAACCAAATGCCCATCAACAGAGATTGGAGAAATAAATTGTGGTATATTCATACAATGGAATTCTAAACAGCAAAAAATGAACTCCATCTAGCTGCAAGGTTACAGGTGAACACCAATGTAATGTCAAGAAAATAAAGCCAGGTACGAAACAGGGCATACTGAATCATTCCATTTATATGAAGCACCAAAAAAGGTAGAACTTACCTACTCTGTTAGAAGTCAGGTTACCTCTGGGGAGTGAAAGAACTTACAGAAAGAGACATAAGAAGGTTGGGGGGGGGGGGATTGGCCATAATTCTGTTTCTTGATCTGGGTATTCATTACATAAATGTGTTTAGCGTGTGAAAATTTATAGAACTATGTACTTATGATGGGTGCACCTCTCTTGAATAATTTTTTAAGTTGAATGGATTTTAAAAACAATCACATTCAGTAAATCAATATTGCTTGAATCATTTCTTTTAGAAAGATGAGCATAATGCCAGTCCCTACGAGGTGGAGGTTTAAGATGTCCCAAATGTCTAACTTTTCCAAACTGCCATGCCACTCCATCATCTCTGATATCAACTCCTCCTCTTCATGTCAATAATCTCCCTCCGGTCTTTGGGTTCTGTAGTTCGCTGTCATGTCTCACAGAACTCAGACTCCCAAGGAATCAGCTCATGTGGTGGTGCTGGAGGCTGGGAGGTTGGCAAGTCCCAGGTCTGTGGGTAAGTGGAGGATTCTCCCAACTCAAGTGATTTCAGGGATTGGTAAACCCAAATTGGCAGGTCAGATGACAGACAGCTGCTGTCTCAAGTCCAGGAGTGAGATGATAATGAACCAAACACAGTACTGGAGCAAGAGAGCGAACTTTCCCAGAACACTCACATATATACTCTCAAAGAAGCTAAGGGTGGAGACTTGAGTCACACCCACCAGCAAGGTGGAACTCAACATGCATCCCACTCTAAACAGGCATGTTATTGTTGTTGTTGTTGTGTGCTGTCGAGTCGACCGACTCATAGAGACCCCTCCTTGGGTTGCCGAGGCCGTATCACTACGGAAGTAGATTGCCCAATGGAGGACAATGGCTAGACAGGCCATAGGAAGCAATTTAAACCAAAACTAAACCAAAATCATTGCTGTGGAGTCAGATCTGATTCATAGTGACCCCTCCTTGGGTTTCCAAGGCAGTATCACTACGGAAGTAGATTGCCCAACCTTCCTTCCGAGAAGTGGCTGGTGGTTTTGAACATCCAGCCTTCTGGTTAGGAGTCAAATGCCTTAGGCACTACACCATTAGAGCTTCTAGTAAGCAATTCACTGCAAATATGAATCAGGTGTTTACAGGAGGCAGGATGAGCCATGGGAAGATCCTTGTCTTTTCCCTACAGCTCCAAGATTGAACTTTTAGCTTCTGTGGCTGGGGAAAAGGGTTTCAGTGTCTCTCAACATTAAAGTTGTTGTTTGTTTTTTTTTTTACCTAAATCTGAATTTTCACTTTCAAAATTCTATGTGATGGTATTTTAAAGGCTTCACGACTGTTAGTGACTGAGAAGAGGCCAAGACCAAAAACACTGCTGAGATAGCCAAGTGAGCACTCAACCAAAGCCAACCTCACCAGGGCCAGAGTAAATGTTTTATTCCTGCATCCAAAGTTTGATTTATCTCAGCTTACCTGGGTTTATTCCCAGCCTCCCCTTCTACTACCTGCTACTTCCTTTGTTTATTTTCAAGCTGAAGTCTTTGTTGAAAGTGAAACTCAGCAGTTCTTCAACCTGCCATCTTAAATAAATTAAACTACCCTCTTTGAATGGTTGTCCACTCCTCCAAATGTGTGGTCTCAGCTCACAGTGGTCTGAGGCTGAGATTTCTTTATATAAACACCAGCAGGATCAGTATGTGAAGACTTTTCTTTTCCTTCTGATGGCAGTATGACAATATTTCTCCCTTATCCTGGCTGCAAAAAATTTTTCTTTATAACTGGAGATAAAAAAACTTCTCTAGTCACAATGTTCCCATGGTAAGAATATGAAACTGCAATGTGACTACCATTGCAAGCACATTTCCATCAGATTTAGAAGATGTAGTTTTAAAGTTCAGCCTAAAGAAATGTTGTTATAAGCAAAATAGAACTATGGTTCACCAGCAATTGTTGGCTCTCAGAATAAACCAAAGTCATTCTATAGCTTTTTCCAAGAGAGAAATAGTGAAACCATTATTGCTGTTGACCTTCTGTTGTATTATATTTAATAACAATATGATGATAGTAGAGAGTTACATGATTCTTACTACTTTTCTAAGTACTTTACATATATTAATTCATTTTAATGTAGAAACCACTACTATCCCCATTTTACGGATGAGAAAATAGGAGGCACAGAGATGTTAAGAAATCTACATAAAGTGTTAGAGTTGATTAAGGTGGAACTGGAATGTAAACCTAGACAATCTTACTACATCTCCTAAGAAGTGTGGTCTTTCTAAATTTTTCTTAGATCAATAACAAAATAAGCTTAATTCCTTTAAGCACACTTTGGCTATGCAGATATGGCACTACTGTCATTAGCTAGTAGGGTGGAAAGAGCATAGAGGGAACAACCACTCTATCAACAAGCCAAGGCACTTAGTCAGGAGATACTCCATTAGAAAAGAATCTATCAAGAGTACTGTTGAGGCAGATAAGTAAAGGGCAGGCAGTCAAGGGTTTATTATACAGGACAACCTTACGCCATGATTCAAAGTCATCTACTGTCCCAGGAGATAGCCCAGTAGTGATTGCTGAAGTCTGACTACATTGGAAGAGCAAACTGGTCTACCACTGATTGAATATTTTGAGGAAAGGCAGGGTAGAAAGGAGCGCTGATAGTGAAAGCCAGAGAAAAGCTAGGAAGAGTGGTAGTGAGGAAGGTCAAGTTGGCAGAGGGATCTCAGAATTACTAAGCCAATTCAGGACAGTACTTTAACCACAATGGCTAGCTTTAAAAGCTCAGCCTTTCCTTTCATTCATATCTGGGTCATCCAAAGACCTGCTCCTTCCCCACTCACAGCATGGACACATGCCTTCCCTCCCCTTTTTTCTCCCATTTGTCATCATATCACAGATTGTATATGTAGGCTTTGAAAGGTGAACTCCATTTACTCACACATTCATTGTCTATGAACTATTCTCTTAATCTTCCTTTGGTCTAAGAGGAAGAGAAATGATCTGATCTATTTGCTAACATTTTTTACTTGTGCTTTTAATCCTATTTATCTCACCCAGATTCTACAGATTTCCTTTCAGTCTCCTACACCTTCAAGTTCTCTTTGTCCATCTTCTCTAAAAGATGGAAAAAAATTTTCTTACAAAAATTTGGCTTGGCTTCATCATCCTTCAAATTTTTCTCTTTCCTTATCAAGGTAAGAGAAAGACAAGAGCACTGATTATAAGTCAGAAAACCTAGGTTCAAGTGCTGGGCACTTGTGTGACATTGGCCAGGTCACATCCTTTCCTCTAATCCTTTACTAAATGATGATTTTTACATAGTTCTGGATCTTCAATTTAAAAAAAAAACCCATAAGTTTCTTCCAACTAAATTTAATGTAGAGGCTCAAAATAGAAAAATGAAGAGATGCTCCAGGTGAAAGAAGCAAGAACCCCACGAGCCAGCCCCTCCCATCACTCTCTTAGAATTGAAGGCAATATGACTCTATCCCTGTGCTACCATACTAGAAACAGATATCCTTCCCTGTCTCTATCTTAAACAATCCTGTGACCAAGGAGAATTATAAACTCTGAGACCAATAAATTAGCTGCTTTTCTAAGATATGTCTGTTCTTGGGACATAAGACTGTGAAACACCCAAAGAGCTTGGTTATCATGACTAACAGTGTGCTGATGAAGAGTCTCTTAGAGTCTCTTCCAGACTCTGGGTCTGCTCAGCCCACCAATCCAAAGCTCTTGTGTCATAAATTCTTGCCATTCCCAATTATTTTCTCCCTTACAAGATCTGCCTTGAAATCACCCAGCCAAGGGCTTCAAACCAAAAATACTAAACCTGTTGTCATTAAATTGATTCCAACTCATAGCAAACTTACACAACAGAGTAGAACTGCTCCATAGGCTATAATCTTTACCAGAGCAAACTGTCACATCTTCCTCCTGTTGAATGGCTGGTAGGTTTAAACTACTTAATTTTCAGTTAGCGGTCAAGCATTTAAAACCCTATAAATACGTTCCCTGACTTCTTCATTATGTGATGCTAACTCTCTTTCTGCTAAGTTCTTCCTTATTGCACTAGGTCCAATCAACTTAGCTTTGATCAATAAATTTTTCTGGTGGTATTTTCGGGAGTCAAAAATCAGTTCCCCTAAAACAGCTCCTGACAGAGTTTGCAGAAACATTAGTTATTTTCCTTGTCTTAATTTTTTGTTGTAAGAATATATGAAACAATATATTTGCTAATTCAATAATTTTTACATGTACAATTTAATGATATTGATTGCATGCATTATGTTGTTCCACCATTAACAGTATCCTTTTCCAAATTCTTCCACCAACATTATCAGAAACCCAGTGACCCCTAAGCAGTGACTCCCACTTCCTCCCTTCCTTCCATCTCTATAAAGATTACAGCTTTGGAAACTCTGTGAGTCAGTTCTATTCTGTCATATAAGGTTGCTATGAGTGAGAATCAACTTGATAGCAAAAGATTTCCTACCCCCAGGTAACTACTAATAAGCATTGTTCTCTATATATTTGTCTATTTCATGTAAGTGGCACCATACAGTATTTATCCTTTTGTGACTGACTTATTTCACTCAGCATTATGTTTTCAAGACCTATCCATGTTGTAGTATGGATCAAGACATCATTTCTCTTTAAGGCTGAGTAATATTCCATTAAGGAGCTCTGGTGGCATAGTGCCTAAGGCATTTGATTGCTAACTAGAAGGTTGGCAGTTCAGACCCACCAGTCACTCCACATTAGGAAGACTGGGCAATCTACTTCTGTAAAGACTTCCTGCCTCAGAAACCCAAAGAGGGTCACTATGAGACAGAATTGACTTAATGGCATTGTTTTTTTGTTGTTGTTTTTTGTTTTTTGGCAGGGGGGTATATTCCATTGTATGCATGCACCACATCTTTTTTCTTTAGAGACATTAGTTTGGAAAAAAAAAATATTCAACTGGATGCATTCTATTTCATGCTTCAATTCTGATTTCTTCCCACTCTCTCTGATCATTCAAGGGCAAACACATTAAAGGAAGGCATTTGGCCTAAGTCGCTCCTCCCCTGCTGTGGTAGTTATGTTTGTGTGTCAACTTGGCTGGGCCTGGTTGAGTGGCTGGGCAGCTGCTGGTAGTTAATCCCTATGAGGAGACTGGCAATCAACTCCGTGATGGGATCTACCACAAGCATCTGGGTAGAGGCCTTTGGGTATGTGGTCTGCTTCCTGTATATAAGGAGAAGCCTTGGGAATGGTCTCTAGCCTATGGCATGCTTGGACCCTGCATGTAGCTGTGTCATTGCTCAGCAGCCTGCTATGCTCTGCTGAACTTGGGACTTTCAATGGACTTAAGTTAATGGCCTGCCATGTGTTTGGTAACATCAGGACTGTGCCTTTTTACTTGTCAACCTTGGGGCTTCTCAGCCTCAGCAGCCAGCAGCTGTCTGAGTGAAGAAATGCTTCTAGCTTCAGTGGGCTAGAATAGGAGGCAGAGCTGGACCCCAAGGTTGAGGGGCTTTCACCCAGCCCCTAAAGCCTGGCACTTTGAACTTGGACTTAAAGGCTCCAAATTGTAAGAATAAGCTCCTGTTTGTTAAGGCCATACCATTTGTGCTATATATTTCTTGTCAGAGCAGTACTAGGTAACCAAAACACCTGCCTTATCTCATATAGCCCTAGAAAGTAAGGTTTTGCCTTACCAAAAACTTTACCTTACTTACAACAGTAAACTCTGCTGCCATTGCAGAGCTCAGAAAATCTGAGACATTTAAATCTCTGTGTATACAGCTTGCCAAGTTAGAGGAGTGGGGCTGAGAGAACCAAGATGAAATATCTGAACTTATATCACATTGACCAAGAAAACAGAATCAGAAACGGAGCACAATTTAGAACCTCCAAGAAAAGGCACACACAGACTGGAGTTGTGAATGGCACTGCCATTTAGACTGGTGAGGAAGTGCTTGCTGTATGAAGTGTGCAACCATAAGTATAACTCAGCTTCAAGATGTCTGAGGAACAACTGTCCTCAAAGCTGGCTCCCAGGATCACCAGCAGCAACATCACCTGAAATCTTGTTAGAAATGCAACTTCTCAGGCCTCTCACAAGAACTGTTATTCTTGTCAGCTGTCATCCAGTTAGACCCCAATTCATGCTCATTGCACAACAAAATCAGACTATTATGATCCATAGGATTTTCATAAGCTACCCACCGGCCATTCCTCAGAAGGAAGGTTGGGCAATCTACTTCTATAGAGATACTGCCTCAGAAACCCAAGGAGGGGTTGCTATGAGTTGGATCTGACTCGACAGCAGTGAGTAAATTTCAGAAGTAGATCATGAGGGCTTTCCTCCTAGTCCAACTTAGTCTGAAAGCTCTGCTGATATCTGCTTAGCATCATATCAACACCCAAGCCTCCACGAACAGATGGGTGGTGGCTGCACATCTAGAGCATTGGCTGGAAATCAAAATTGTGTCACTGAGATGGAAGGTAAGAATCTACCACTGAACTACCAGTTCCCCCTCAAACCAACTGCCATCAAGTCAACTTTGACTTGTGGCAACTCCGTGTGAGTCACATTAGAACTGATTCACAAAATCAATGGCTGATTTTTCAGAAGTAGCTCTCCAGGCCTTTCTTCCAAGGTGCCTCTGGGCCTTGAACCTTCAAACATTTCTGTTGGAAATGAGCACTTTAACCATTTACAATTAGTGTTTTAACAAGCTCTTCTGGAGACTCTGGTGCATGCCCAAGTTTGAGAACCATTACTATCATAAATACTACACCCCAACTCTTATTATTTTTCAGCTGTGGAAACAGAACAGGGGCTGACAAATGCTAAGTCATTTCACCAGATGCTACAGTTCATTAGTGACAGAACCTAGATATCCTGAGTCTCAGTTTACATCACCTCGCACTACATAACTTAAGGAGTGGTCACCAAAAAGACTTGCTTTGACAGCAGTCACCAGGGAAGGTCTAGAAGCAAAGGGCTTAACAACAAGAATCTGGTCAGAAAGGGATATATCCAAGGGACTAATCTTAAACCTTTCTTTACTTAGTAAATGGCATAGATTGAATTGTGTTCCCCAAAAATATGTGTCATCTAGTTGATTCTCAGTGGTTTGGTAGTTAATGTAATGCTGTAATCTAGAAATTATGTAATTATGTAATCATTCCCCATGATCTGATCTGATGGGATGAGTCAATCAATTGTAAGGGGATTGGGATGGGAATCAAGACCCTTAATCAAATCATGGCCCTGATATGATATAAGGGGAGTTTCACTGGGGTGTGGCCAGAATCACCTCTTACCTCATAAGAGATGAAAGGAGACAGAATCAAGCAGAGAAAGACAGGTACCTATGACCACCAAGGAAGAAGAGCTGAGAGAAGAGTGCATCATTTGGACCCTGGGATCCTGTGCTGGGAACTTCCTTGACCCAGGGGAAGGTTGATGCAAAGACATAAGCAAATCTCCAAGGAACACCAGCCCCACAGATACTGAAAGGAGACAAGGACTATCCTCCAAAGTTGACATAAAGAGGAAAGCCTTCCCCTAGAGCTGGAACCCTGAATTTGGACTTCTGGCTTCCTGGGCAAATCTGCTGCAGGAGATCTCTTTAAAATGTTAAAGAGTAAAGATGTCACTTTGAAGACAAAGTTGTGCCTGACCCAAGCCATGATGTTTTCCATTGCCTCATGTGCATGTGAAAACTGGACAATGAATAAGGAAGACCACAGGAGAACTGATGCCATTGAATTGTGGTGTTGGAGAAGAATATTGAATATATCATGGACTGTTAGAAGAATGAACAAATCTGTCTTGGAAGAAGTACAACTGGAATGCTCCTTAGATGTGAGAATGGACAGACTTCGTCACTCATACTTTGGTCATGTTATCAGAAGGGACCAGTACCTGGGGAAGGATGGTGAGGATCTCAAAAAAGGGGAAGGTCCTCAATGAGATGTTTTATACAGTGGCTGCAACAATGGGTTTATGCATAGCAAAGATTGTGAGAATGGCACAAAATGGGCAATGTTTTGTGCTGTTGTACATAGGGTTGCTATGAGTCAGAATTACTCAATGGCACCTAAAACAATAACAAGCCTCCTAAATTGTGAAAGAATAAACTTCTGTTGTTGTTTTTAGGTGCCATTGAGTCATCTCTGACTCGTAGCGACCCTATCCATAGCAGAACAAAACACCTTCTGGTCCCACGCCAGCTCCACGATCCCTGCTATACTTGAGCCCATCGTTGCAACCACTGTGTCAATCCATCTTGTTGAGGGGCTTCTCCTCCTTTGCCTACCTTCCACCTTACCAAGCATGGCATCCTTCTCCTGGGAATGGTCCCTTCTAATAATATAACCAAGGGAGCTCTGGTAGCATAGTGGCTAAGGCACTTGACTGCTAACCAGAAGGCTGGCGGTTCAAACCCACCAGCCACTCCTCGGAAGGAAGATGGGGCAATCTACTTCCATAGTGATACTGCCTCGGAAACCCAAGGAGGGGTCACTATGAGTCAGGTGTGACTCGACGGTACATAACAACAACAACAACAACAACATAATATAACCAAAGTAGATGAGATGAAGTCCGGCCATTCTCACTTCCAAGGAGCATTCCAGCTGCACTTCCTCCAGGACAGATTTGTTAGTTCTTTTAGCAGTCCATGGTACTTTCAGCATTCTTCGTCAGCACCACAACTCAAAAGCATCAACTCTTCTTCAGTCTCCCTTATTCATTGTCCAGCTCTCACATTCATATGAGGCAATTGAAAATGTCATGGTTTATGTCAGGTGCACCTTAGTCCTCATGGAGACATCTTTGCTCCTCAGCAAGGTCCTTTGCAGCCAACTTGCCCAGTGCTATAAAAAAGCCAAGCACTTGTGGTTAAAGCCATGCACTTGTGGTATCTCTGTTATAGCATGACTAGTTCTGGTGTTGTAGTGCTTAAGGGATTTGATTCCTAACCAGAAGGTTAGTGGTTCAACCTAATAGTCACTCCTCAGAAGGAAGACTGGGCAATCTGCTTCTGTAGAGATACCATGTCGGAAACCAAAGGAGGGGTCACTATGAGTCGGAACTGAATCAACTCCATTGAGTTTGGCTTGGTTTGGTAGATAACTAAAACAGCAAATGCACAGATTCCTCTGACCTGCTAGGTTTATGCAAGGTGGCTGACGGAGGAGGGCTCTAGACCAGAACACCTAAGGTCAGTGGCTGAGCTTCACGTGTCTAGTCAGTTGACTCACTCAGAGGAAATATCAGTTTCTCTTTAGTTCCTTAATGAAAAGCATCCCTTACATTTGTTGTAAGCCTGCAGTTTACAAATTGCATTCACTCTCTGAAGCCGCACGAATTCACCCTTTTGGAAAACCAGGTCCAGAAACCTGCCTTTCACAACGCAGCACTTCCTTGGCTCACATCCTCGCCAGCTGCTATTTTTCTTCTTCTGGCTCCAGAGGAAGCTCACAGCCCTAATCAAGCCAGCTCACCACCACCTGGAGGCTCAACAAGAAGTCCTCATTCCTGTCCCCTCCCTGGGTGGGGGAGGCAGTGTCCACCTCATACTGTTGCTCACTGAAGCTACCCTGCAGGGAGCAGGGCATGAATCATAAAGCAAAGAAGAGTAGGGTAGATGTGCTGAATCAAAGGCTACATCTTGTCCTTCTTGTCAGGGTCAAGGACAAGGTCATGGTTGCACAGCCCAAGTTCTGGCCTGGGATGACTGACACGTATGTGTTCCTGCATTTCCCAGTGAATTCTCAGTTTTCCAAGACTGGATTTCTCAGGCTTTTGCCTCATTTTCCTTTTCTGCTTGGAGGTATTTCACAGCTTTGCAGCTGCCCCACTCAGAGGAAGAAGTTAAGATAGCAGCTTTCTGACTGGGAGCACCTGTGCTTTGAAGTCAGTGCAAACTCAATGCAAATCAAGTTCAGTATACAGATGTTCTGAAGTGTTGGTTTTATGGGTATTTCCATTTTCCAGACTTTCTAAGACTTTTTATTATCAATGATACTTGAGTGCTTCAAACCAAAAAAAGTTAAGCCCACTGCCATTGAATCAATTCCAGCTCATAGTGACCCCCTTTGGGTTTCCAAGGCTGTAAATCTTCATGGAAGTAGATTATCCCATTTGCCTCCTGCAGAGCAGCTAGTGGGTTTGAACCGCTGGCCTTCTGGTTAGCAGCCAAATGCCCTATCCACTATGCCACCAGAGCTCAGGATTAGTCAGGAAGGCTCTCAGCTCCCTCTCCAAGCTCATTCCTTTTATTGCTTCTTGGGTCATACCAGCTTTTTTCAATTCTTCAAATAGTCCAAGGGGCTAATGCTGGAGGCCTCCCTGCATTCTGTTCCTGTGAGCACAATGCTTCCTCGATTTAGAAAGGGTGTCTCATTCTCCTCCTTCCACTTTCAGCATAAAAGTCCTCTCAATCATCATATCACTCCCTTTCTCCTTAGACACTTCATCCTGCTAGTTCTTTCCCTGGTGTTTATTGGTTTTGTTTTTTTGGAGCCCCTGACTGGTGTAAATGGTTAACAGGCTCAACTGCTAATGAAAGATTAGAAGTTCAAGTCCACCGAAAGATGTCCCAGAAGAAAGGCCTGGTGATATATTTCCAAAAAAAGCAGCCACTGAAAATCCTATAGAGCACAGTTATGCTGTGACATACATGGAATCACCATGGGTCAGAGCAAATGGCTTGTGTGGGGGTTTTCTTGGTGTTTGTCTGTTTGTTATTGTTGTTATTTATTTACATAGTAGGCTCCCTGAGCACAAGAATTATGCCTGTGACATTCACCCTCTATCCTCAGCATCTAGAATGCAGATACTCAGTGACTCTCTGTGAATTGAGGGAAACCACCAAGACTATTTTCCAAGGAAAAAGACAAATATATTTAACAAAAATTAGCTCACAGTCCTGATGTGTTCCTGAAATTCTCACAAGGCAGTGCAATGAATCTCAGACACCCTGTCTCCCTCACAGGGCAGCCCTAAGACTATCCTCCTCCCCAAAAGGAGGCCCAGTCTCTTTGTGAGTCCAGTTCTCCCAGGCTGAAGGAAGTTATTCCATTCAGGATGTTTACTGAACTAACACATTTCAGCTGAAAGTCCAAGGCTGAAAGAGAATTGGAAAGTGAGAGGGGAAAAGCAGAGTGGAAATGTTTAATATGAAAAGGAATTTATGAGGAAAACTTCTAAGAGGAGCTTAGAAGCTTCCTGCTGGGCTCCTGCTGGGTGCTGTTTGATGTGGGAAGAGATGCATAAGCAGTCCTAGTGGTGGGTATGACTGACCTCCTGTCAGAGTCAGACCTAGGCAGGCTGAGAGGTGGACCAAAAGCATTTCCATGACCACAGGCCCTCAATTCTGCTGCTGTTCCCCTCTGCAGAGTTCTGACCTTTAGGTTCACAAAACCCTCAGCTTGGTGGCCCTCGACACCCTCTCAGTAGGTGCTGTGGTCCTGGGAACTTGGTAGGACAATGTGTTGCTAGGCATACTCTGCTCTGTAAGCCTTACTTCTCTCTATTGAGGAAAAGACATTGTCCTTGCAAGCAGGATTCCTTATATCAGTAAGCTCTTCTACAGAGCCTGTCATCACCCTAGGCTGTGAAGAGCTTAACATTGTGTTGTTGTTGTTGTTGTTAGGTACCATCGAGTCAGCTTCAACTCATAGCAACCCTGTGTACAACAGAATGAAACACTACCCGTCCTGTGCCAGCCTCACTATCCTTGCTATACCTGAGCCCATCACTGCAGCCACTGTGTCAATCCGCCTTGTTGAGGGCCTTCCTCTTTTTTGTTGACCCTTCATTTTACCAAGCATGGTATCTCTAGGGAATGGTCCCTTCTGACAATATGACCAAAGTGGGTGAGACAAAGTCTGGCCATTCTCACTTCCAAGGAGCAGTCTGGCTGCACTTCTTCCAGCAGAGATTTGTTCATTCTTTTGGCAGTCTATGGTACTTTCAGTATTCTTTGTCAACACCACAACTCAAAAACATCAACTCTTCTTCAGTCTTCCTTATTCATTGTCCAGCTTTCACATGTATACCAAGTGACTGAAAATACCATGGCTTGGGTTAGGCACACCTTAGTCTTCAAAGACGCATCTTTGCCAAACAGCAAGCAGGACATCCTAGTGCTCATATCCAACATCCACCCAGCTGCAATGTCACACATCCCACACCCAAACAATTTCTGCAGGCTGTCTGCATGTGCACTGAAACCCCTTGATACAATTTGTATATGCACAGTGGGCCTACCTCATCAACTTGGAAGGCATTCCTTTTCAGCAGATATGGACTGCACTGCCCTGACCTCCAGACAATTCACTAACTGCTCGCATCAACTTGGAAGAATCTCATGGTTCCACAAAGGCTGTAGAGAGACCCTGACCACCCAACACTTGTAACCACGTATCAGGGGAAGAACTTGCTCCACCACCTCCACTCAATCTAGTCATGAAGACATACGAGCCTAATCACAGAGAACTAACACCAATATGTAGTCCACTATGCATGCTAATGAGATGAAATCATGCCCAGCCAACAGATACCACCAAAGTCACACATAGACCAGAACCACAAAACAACAAGTAAGATAATACAAAGGAAAAAAGATACACTAAAGAGACAGAGAAGAAACAAAGTTCCAGACACATCAAAATAAAACAAATATTCATTTAATTAATAAAGAAATCAGCACTTTCATTACTCAGAGACAGTAGACAATAACAAATCATATGAAGAAACAAAATAAAATGGCTCAAAAAAAAAAAAAAATGAACAGAATAAAGAAACTTTCCTGAGGAAAAAATAGTGATATTATTATCTGATAAGGAATTCAAAAAACATATATGTATGATCCTCAAAGAGATTAAGGAAAACTAGAACAAAACTCCACAATAATAAAGAAAAATATATAAGAACACAATGAAAAAATAAATACACAATTAGAAACCATACAAAAGCAACAACTAGAAATCCAGAAGATTAACAATAAAATATAAGAAATAGATAACTGAGTGGAAGAAGATAGAAGTAGAATTGAATGAATGGAAGAAAGAATCAGCAAAATAGAAGATAAATCCCTTTATACTAATCTGTCCGAGGAAAAGTGAGATAAAAGAATGAAGAAAGCCTAATAGTTATGTGGGACAATATCAAGAGGAAGAATTTACATTATATGGGAATTTCAGAAGTGGAGGAGAGAAAAAAAGAAACACAGAGAATTTTTGAAAACATTTTACAGAAAACTTTCTTAATAACATGAAAGAGAAACATGTTTTCATCCAAGAATCTCAACCAAGCCCATAAAGGATAGACTACAAAAAAAAAAAAATCACCAAGGCATATCATAATCAAACTTTCCAAACCCAAAGACAAAGAAAGAATTCTGAGAGCAGCTCATGAAAAAATGAAAGATCACCTACAGAGAGGCACCAGTAAGACTAAGTGCTGATTTTCTGGACAAAAACTGTCCAGGAAAGAAGGCAGTGGGGTGGCATATATAAAACCTTGAACGAAAACAATTGCCCACCACGTATCACATAACCAGGAAAACTGTCTTTCAAATACTATAGTGAAAGTAGGACCCTACCAGATAAACAGAAATTAGGAAAATTTATAAAAATCAGACCAATTTTATAGGAAATATTCAAAGGAATCCTTTGGACAGAGAACCAATGACATCAGACAATAACCTGAGACCAAGACACACAGAAGCATCATTCAGATACTGTGGTAGCTAAGGTTATGTGTCATCTTGGCTGGGCCTGGTTTTAAGTGGCTGGACAGCTAGTTGTTCTTTTTCCCCATGATAAGACTGCCAATCAAGTCCATGGTGGAAACTGCTGTGAGCACCTGAGTAGCTGCTCTAGGAGCACGGCCTGCTGCCAGTGTATAGGGAAAAGCTTTGGGAATGGTTGCAGCTTTTTGGCACATTTGGACATTGCACATGGCTGAGTCTTCATTTAACAGCTGCTATGTTTCCTGCTGATCTTGGGATTGTCTCTGGACTTGAACTAGTGGCCTGCTGTGTTATATTGTAATATTGGGACTGTGTCATTGTATTTGTCAAGCTTGGGTTTGTCAGCCTCAGCAGGCAGCAGCTGCCTGAGTGAAGAGACACCTCCAGCTCCAGTGGGCCAACAGCAAGAGGCAGAGCTGAAGCCCAAGGTCAAGGGGTTTTCACCCAATCCCTAGAGCTGGCACTTTGAACTCAGACTTCTAGCCACCAAAACTATAAAAGAATAAATCCTTGTTTGTTTAAAGCCCCCCATTTGTGCTATCTTCTGATAGAGCAGTACTAGAGAACCAAAACAGATACCAACACAAATTTAAAAAAAAAAAAAAAAATCTCAAAAGTAAAATAAAGCTTCAAAATTGAAAATAAGGAAGCAGAGATGTCAATCTGTAAATGACAAAAACTTCAAATCGAAAAGGGGGAATAAATGGTGTAGTTTTAGAACTTCCATATGAAGAGGAAGTCAAAGTGATATAAAGATATAACAGACTATTTTAAACTCAGGAAGGGTAAATTTCAGAATAATCACAAAGAACTGTAAAACATCTACTCATAAAAATAAAGAAGAAGAAAATCAAACAGATTAAGTAAACACAAAATCAACAACCATAACGTCTATGAAAAGAAAATCCATAAACCAAAAGAACTCAGCACAGAAATTGAGTGGAATGAAGGAATGGTTAACATCACAAAGAAAAGCATAACAAAATGGAAGCAGTAAATTCACACCTACTGATAATCACACTGAATATCATGTTCTAAATGCACCAATTAAGAGAAAAGGAGTGGCAGAGTGGATAAGAAAACATGCCTCATTAATATGTAGCCTACAAGAGACACACTTTAGACACAGACTTATATAAGGTAAAAATCAAAGGATAGGAAGAAACATATCAAGCAAACAATAACCAAAGGAGAGCAAGAGTTGCAATAACAATCTCTGATAAAATAGATTTGAAGTCAAAATCCATTATAAGAGACAAAGAAGGGGCATTATATAATAATTAAAGATCAATCAACCAGGAGTACATAGCCATAATAAATATTTATGCATCCAATGACAGAGTTCCAAAATACATAAAAACAAACTAACTCAACTGAAAAGAGAAATAGTTCTACAATAACAGTGGGAAACTTTGATGTACCACTTTCAAGGATTCACAGAACAACTAGAAACTAAACAAAGATATAAGAGATCTAAATTACACTATCAACCAAGTTGACCACACAGACATATACAGAATATTATCACCCAACAGCAGCACAGAATAATACTGTTCTCCAAAGCATATGGATCATTATCCAGAATAGACCATATATTTGGGGCCCCAAAGAAAGGCTCAATAACTTTTAAAAAAGCAGTGAAATAATACAAAGCATCTTCTCTGATCAAAATACAGTAACACTATAAAGCTAGAAATCAGAAACAGAAAGATCAAGGGAAAAAATAAACATATGTAAACTGGGAGATAATAACTTATTACTGAGTAAGAAGAAATTAAAAATCAAATTTTTAAAATCCCTAGAATCAAATGAGACTGAAAACACAACATACCAAAAGCTTGACACAGCAAACAAAAATGTTCAGAGGAGTATTTATAGCAATAAATGCACACATGAAACAAAGAAGAGCAAAATAAATAAATAAAGAAATAAATAGCTTAACCCTACAACAAATAGAGAAGGAGCAGCAAAAGAAGTCCACAATCACCAGAAGAAAAGAAATAATAAAAATCAGAGTGTAAATAAATGAAACAGAAAACTAAAAGAAAGAATCAATGAGACTAGAAATCATAAAAAATTCCCAAAAGGACATTCAGCAATATGGTGGAATAGGAAGACAAGCTACACAGACCCTCTGCAACAAAGAAATGAGAAGCCAATTGAAACAGATGCAGAATATATTCCTGGATCCCTGAGTATTGAAGGGAAGGATAAAGAAGTGAATTAAATACCAACGAGTAGAAGAACCTGAATGAAAACAGTGAATAAGGAGACAAACGGAGCTGCAGACTCCTGGCTGTCCTGAAGGTGCAGCCATTTTGAATATTTGCAAGCAGTGTTCCAATGCAGCAGCAACCTAAGAATTGGCTCTGCTCACCAAGGACTGCATTGGCAAGGACTGAACCAGGGGCTAACAACTAGAAAGGAAAACAGCGAAGGAGACAAACAGAGCAATAGATCAAAAGCTATCCTGAGGGTGCAGATGTTTTGAATATTTGCAAATGGAATTCTGATCTAGCAGCAACCTGGGAATCAACTCTGCTCACCAAGGACTATGTGGGCAAGAACTGCACTGGTGGATAACAACTAGAAAGGAAAACAGCAAAGAAGGAGACAAACAGAGCTGTGGATTACCAGCTGTCCGGTGGGTACAGTCATTTTGAGTATTTGCAAGCAGCATTCTGATATAGGCAGCAATCAAAAATGGATTCCTCTTTCTGATGACAGCACAGGCAAACTCACTTTAGGCTGATGACTGGAAAGGTACTATCTTCCCCTTGCTACACTATCCTTTTGGTGAACAGAGGTGTAGCCATCCCCCACCTCCACCTACCTTAGGTTTTTTTTGTTATGTTTTGTTTTTATTCTTTTTTTCTTCCTCCTTTCTTCCTTCTCATTTTTTTCCTCTTTTTTTTTTTTTTTTTGTCTTTCATGTTCCTAGTTTCCTTCTTTTTACTTTCTTTTCTTCTTTTGGTTCTTCCCATCCCTTGTTTTCACTTTTGCAATGTTCCCATTTTTCTTTATTATGCTTTTACTCTTGCACTCTTCTCTCATCCTCTCCTCCATAGACATTGTAGAATTGTTGCTTTTTTTTTCTTTTCCCTGTCTTTTTCCTCAACATCTTTCTTTTGTCTTTTTTTATATATATATATTTAAATTTTTTTCCTCCCATTTATTGCTTTTCTTTTTCTTTTTTTTTTTTTTTGGCAATTATTCCTGTTTGTTTATATGGTTTGTGGTTTTTGTTCTTTAGGTTTTATTTATTTATTTTATTTTTTAAATTTTTATTTGTAGTCTAAATGAATGGGAGAAAGCAACCATTCCCACACAACTCAACCATACATGCACCACCTGAAGCCACACCCACTGTGTGAGAGCCACCAATTGCTTCTGCACTAACTGACCAATGATACATGTCAGCCAATACCAGCTCAAATCATTTTCAACTGCTCTTCACAAACAGCTAACAGAGATCAGTGCAGATACTTTCATTCACTAGCATATCACCACAAGACAGGTGGTGAGTTCCTAAGTGCTACCAACTAGGAATACAGGAGGACAGTACCCTGCTCACACAGGTATACCCAAACAAAATAAACAGGGGAAAAAAAACCTTGGGCAAATTACACCAACATACAACCACAAATTAAACATAAAAGCAACAACATCACAATGTCTTGGAGACAACTGACAATCCTAGTCCTTGTAAAGAAGCAAAATAAAGTGGTATGAAGAAGGGGCCTGGATACAGATCCAGAAAACATCCCTGAAGAAGAAGCATCAATGGAACTAACTCCCTGATAAGGAATTCAAAAAATTTATATTTAGGTACTTTCAATGGATTGAGAGACAGATCAAAGAAAAATGGACAAGATCAAGGAAAATACAGAGAAAACTATAGAAAATTTAGGAAAACAATACAAGAACAACTGAAAAAATAAGCATAAGTTTAGAAATGACACAAAGAAAAAAAAATCCAGAAGATTAATACTAAGATTTCAGAAATAGTTAACACATTGAATGGGCAAAGGAAAACAATCAAATCAATAGAAGACAGAATTAGTGAGATTGAACACAAATACCTCAATACTACTTTGGAAAGGGATCAATCAGGAAAAAAAAATCAAAACAAAATTAAGAAAACCTAATATTCATGTGGGATACCATCAAGAGGAATAACCTACACATAATCAAAATTCCAGAACTGGAAGAGATAAATAAAACCACAGAGAAAACTTTTGAAGATTAGTTAGAGGAGAATTTCCCTAATATGAAAGGCAATAAAATATCCATTCAAGAAGTTCAGCAAACCCCAAAAAGGATAGACCCCAAAAGAAAATCACCAAGATATATTACAATCAAACTCACCGATATCAAAGAAAAAGAATCAGGAAAGCAGCACAAGAAAAACAAAGTTACTTACAAAGGGCAATCAATAAGACTAAACTGATTTCTCAGCAGAAACCATGCAGGTGAGAAGGCAATGGGATGAAATATATAAAATCCTGAAAGAAAATAATTCCCAACCAAGAATTATATACCCAGAAAAACTGTCCTTCAAATATGATGGTGACATTAGGACATTTCTAGTTAAACAGAAATTAAGAGACTTTGTGAAAACTAGACTAACCTTACAAGAGATACTAAAAGGAGTCCTTCAGACAAAGAACAGGCAAGTGATGTAAATACACATGATGATATAACCCAGAAACCAACACAGTGATAGAGATATCCAAAGTAAAATAAGCTTCCAAGACTGTTAACAGGGAATAAGAGACACTAATTCATAAGTAAGGACAACTACATATCATAAAGGGGGAATAAATGGTACAGGTACAGAAATTCCAAATAGTAAGGAAGTCAAGACAATTGAGAGATGTAACAGATAGTTCTAAACTTGGGAACAAAATTCAAAACCAAACTCACTGCCATCGAATAGGACCCAACTCAGCGACCTCTCCTTGGGTTTCCAAGGCAGTACCACCATGGAGGTAGATTGCCTAACCTTAGGATATTATAAATCACAGGGTAACCTGAAAGAAAAGTAATAAACCTTTGCATCAAAATTAAAAAGAGGAGAGCCAAAAGTACCTAGCAAATAATAAAACAATAGCAACAAAGGAAAGGAAAACACAATTCACAAACAAAATAAGCTTGGCACAGAAAATTACATGAACAAAGAAATCAGCAACATCATTAAAAAACACATAACAAAATGACAGCAATGACTTCATACTTGTCTATAATTACACTGAATGGAAATGGATTAAATGCACCACTTGAGAGACTGAGAGTTGCAGACTGGATAAGAAAACATGACCCATCAATATGCTCTCTACAAGAGTCTCACCTTAGACACTGTGTTAAACTGGGTTCTCTAGAGAAACAAAACCAGTAAATCTTATACAGAGAGAGAAAGAGAAATTTATCTTATGAAAATGGCTCATACACATATGTTGTTGTTGTTGTTGTTATGTGCCGTTGAGTCAGCCCCGACTCATAGCGACCCCTCCTTGGGTTTCCAAGGCAGTATCACTATGGAAGTAGGATTGCCCAACCTTCCTTCCGAGGAGTGGCTGGTGGGTTTGAACCGCCAGCCTTCTGGTTAGCAGTCAAGTGAAGCTGGCAAGTCCCATGTTCTTGGATCAAACGTCAAGCCGGAGGATTTTCCTGACTCATGAAGCTGCAGGGGCTGAGGAGCTCAAGGTTGGCAGGCAGTATACTGGTTCTTGACTCCAACGAATGACAAATCCAAGATCTCCAGGCCGAATGGTGGATTGTTCGCTCGTGGACAGTTGTAGGCTGAATCCTGATACACAGAAGAGTGTCTCTTTTCCCAGCATGTCCATGAATATAATGGAAGCAGGCCACACCCCTAGGGAAACTCCCTTCCAATGGATTGGCTGCTCAAAACATATATATCTAATCCCATCATGGGGAAAACCCACATCACAATTGCTTAAACCACACAGAATTGTGGTCCAGCCACGTTGACACACAGCTCCAACTGTCAGTCCACCCCTTGTCACTTTGGCAGTTGTACACATCTTAACCATATATAATCTATAAATGAGGACAATTATAAAGTCATATTTGCACCTAACATGATATGCTAACATGATTACAACCGAAACACATTAACCTTATTTACATTTCATAGTTCATAACAGAAGGAAACAAAAATATTTGATGCACATATACAATGAAGAAATATAACAATCACAGTCCTCATTTCTGCAACTGGTCATTTGGTCATAGCTGATATTCACAACTACCTTCTTCCACCACCCATTCTGTATTTCCTTTGCCCTCAGCAAGCACCTCAGCTGGCCATGGTTCTTTGCCTGGTGGGGTGACCCAAACCTTCATTCCTGAAGGGTCTGGGCCATTAGCAGTCATATCAAAATTGGATTGCTGTAATTTTCTATTGACTTTAATTATAGGGCATGGTAGTACTAAGAGACTTCCTAAAGAATCTCCTGTATTTCAGATATATTCGTCTTTACATAATGTCAATCCAATTTCCCCTTGCTAATCAGAGTCTATCACACCAGATAGTGTAGTAATGCTCTTCTTTGTCTGTTGATCCAGAGCCATGAGGAAGCCAAAATGGCCATGTGGCATTCTTATTTTCCAGTTCAATGCAATCAGTATTGTGTCTCTAGGTGGGACTGTTCCTCCTTTGGGACTAAGATCTCCAGACCCACAGAGCATAGGGTAGCAGGAACAGAAATCAGAAATTTTTTGAGTGGGTCACTAGGGGTAATAGTGAGTGGTACCACTTCTGTTTCCACCCCTTGATTCCTGGAACCATGAATCCTGGCTATTGGAGAAAAAGAACCATATATTGGATGCTGGTTTAGAGCACATACAGCCTCCTGGAGAACATTGCCCCAACCCTTCAAGGTATTGCCACCTAGCTGGTGCCATATTTGTGTTTTTAAGAGGCCATTCCATTGTTCTATAAAGTAAGCTGCTTCAGGATGATGGGGAACATGGTAAGACCAATGAATTCCATGAGCATAGGACCATTGCTGCACTTCATTTGCTGTGAAGTGAGTCTCTTGATCTGAAGCAATGCTGCATGTGATACTATGACGGTGGATAAGCCATTCTGTAAGTCCACGGATGGTAGTTTTGGCAGAAGCATTGCATGCATGGAAGATGAATCCATATCCAGAATAAGTAGCTATTTCAGTAAGAACAAAATGCTGTCCTTTCCATGATGGAAGTGGCCCAATGTAATCAACCTGCCACGAGGTTGCTGGCTGATCACCCTGAGGAATGGTTCCATATCACATACACAGTGTTGTTCTCTGTTGCTGGCAGATTGGGCACTCAGCAGTGGCAGTAGCCAAATCAGCCTTGGTAAGTGCAAGTCCATGTTGCTGAGCCCATGCATAACTCCATCCCTGTCTCCATGGCCACTTTGTTCAGGATCCCATTGAGCAATGACAGGAGTAGCTGGTAAAAAAGGATGGCTGGTTTCCAATGAACATGTCATCCTATCCACCTGATTGTTAAAGTCCTACTCTGCTGAGGTCACCTTTGGGTGGGAATTCACATGAGACACAAATACCTTTACTCCTTTGGCCCATTCAGAGAGATCTATCCACATACCTCTTCCCCATACATCCTTGTCACCAATTTTCCAATCATGCTCCTTGCAAGTCCCAAATCATCCAGCCAAGCCATTAGCCATAGCCCATGAATCCATATATAATCACACATCTGGCCATTTCTTATTCCATGCAAAGTGAACAGCCATATGCATGGCTCAAAGTTCTGCCCATTGGGAGGATTTTCCTTCACCACTGTCCTTCAATAAAGTCCCAGAAAAGAGCTGCAGTCTGCTACTGTCCACTTTCAAGTGTCTGCATGTTGTGCAGAACCATCTATAAACCAGGCAAGAGTTTTCTCTTTCTCAGTCAACTGATCATAATGAACTCCCTATGAGGCCATAGGTGCAGACTGGGAGAGGGAAGGTAATGTGACTGGAGTGGAGACCATAGGTATTTGAGCCACTTCCTCATGCTACTTACTTGTGCCTTCAGGTCCTGCTCAAGCCTGATCTCTGATATACCACTTCCATTTAATGATGGAGTGCTGCTGTGAATGTCCACCTTTATGACTCTGTGGGTCAGGCAACATCCAGTTCATGATGGGCAGCTCAGACCTCATGGTGATTTGGTGGCCCATGGTTAGGCATTCAGTCTCTACCAAAGCCCAATAACAAGCTAAAAGCCATTTCTCAAAAGAAGAGTAGTTATCGGCAGAGGATGGCAGGCTTTGTTCCAAAATCCCAAGGGTCTGCATTGCGATTCACCAATAGGGACCTGCAAAGACTCCAAACAGCATCTCTATCTACTACAGACACTTCACACACCATTGGATCAGCCAGATCATATGGCCCAGGTGGCAGAGCGGCCTGCATGACAGTCTGAACCTGTTGCAAAGCATTCTGTTGTTCTGGGCTGCACTCAAAACTAGCAGCTTTCCAAGTAACTTGATAAATAGGTCACAGCAACACACCCAAATGAGGGATACGCTGCCTCCAAAATCCAAAGAGGCCCACCAGACATTGTGCCTCCTTTTTAGTTGTGGAGGAAGCCAGATATATAACTTATCCTTCACTTTAATAGGAATATCTCGACATGTCCCACACCATTTAAACCCCAGAAATTTCACTGAGGTAGAAGGTGCCTAAATTTTTGTTAGGTTAATTTCCCAACCTCTAGCATGCATATGTCTCATCAATAAGTCTAGAGTCATCGATACTTCTTCCTTACTAGGTCCAATTAGCATAATGTCATCAATATAATGGACCAGTGTGATGTCTTGTAGAAGGGAAAGGCAATCAAGATCCCTACAGACTAAATTATGACATAGTGCTGGGGAGTTGATGTACCCCTGAGGAAGCACTGTGAAAGTATACTTTTGGCCTTACCAGCAGAAGGCAAACTGCTTCTGATGGCCCTTTGAAATTGGTATTGAGAAAATAGCATTGGCTAGATCAATAGCTGCATACCAAGTACCAGGAGATATACTAATTTATTCAAGCAATGAAACCACATCAGGAACGACACTTGCAATTGGAGTCACCACCTGATTAAGTTTATGATAATCTACTGTCATTCTCCAAGACCCATCTGTTTTTTGTGCAGGCCAAATAGGTGAATTAAATGGGGATGTGGTGGGAATCACCACCCCTGCATCCTTCAAGTCCTTGATGGTGGCAGCAATCTCTGCAACCCCTCCAGGGATGCAGTATTGCTTTTGATTTACTATTTTTGTAGGTAGAGCCAGTTCTAATGGTTTCCACTTGGCTTTTCCTACCATAATAGCCCTTACTCCACATGTCAGGAGACCCGATGTGGGAATTCTGCCAATTTCTCAGTATATGTATTCCAATTATGCATTCTGGAATTGGGGAAATTACTACAGGATGGGTTCAGGGACCCACTGGACCCACTGTGAGGTGCAACTTATCTAACACTCCATCAATAACTTGACCTCCATATGCCCCCACTCTGACTGGTGGGTGACAATGATGCTTTGGGTCTCCTGGAATTAGTGTCAGTTCAGAGCCGATGTCCAGTAAACCCCAAAAAGTCTGATTATTTCCTTTTCCCCAATGAATAGTCACTCTCGTAAAAGGCCTCAGATCCCTTTGGAGAAGGCTGGGAGAAAGACTGACATTATAGATTTTTGGCAATGTAGTGAGGTCCTTCCTCAAAGGGACCCAGCCTCACCTTCATTCAAGGGGTTGTGGGTCTGTAAACTGACTCAAGTCTGGGAATTGATTGAGAGGCCATGACTCTGTATTCTGGTGATTCAGTCTAGGCTGCTGTTCACATGACCTCAAATTCTTCTGTCAATACAGATCAAGTAAATATTTAGTAGATTTGCCATGTATTTTACTACAAGGAATACCATGCTCAAGTAGTCAATGCCATAATTCCACATGAGTCAGACTATTCTGATTAGTGTTCCGACTCTGCTATCCATTATGGTAACCATGCCCACCTTGCCTTTGTTGATTAACTGCTGCCTCTTGGCCCCTACCACCATGGGGTCCAATCAGCCCCATCGTAGTTAAGTGTCTTAATTCAATTAGAGAAGTTCCCACTGTCAAATCTGGTTTACATAAAATAGCAATCACAGCAGTCTTCAAGG
>NW_006922222.1:839906-843118 GCF_000298275.1 Orycteropus afer afer | reverse complement strand
ATAGGTCTAGCAGCAACAATGGGTGGTTGGGGCTGTTCCTGAGAACATTCAGCAATGTCTTCCATAGCCTCTGCCTCAGGCAATGACCCAGTAGGAACAGTTGGGTTAATGCCATCAAACCAAGGTGGAGGGATAATGGTTTTACAGTAATTCCTTCAGATAGGAGGGATTCAACAGAATTTATAGGCTCCATATACTGATCTTCTTGACTAACTGCTCATATGTCCCCATTCCAGGTTTCAGGATCCCATTTTTATCCCAGTCAATGTCCTCATGTTAACTTCAGATACCATTCGGGGTTGGTAATTTAATTGGCGTTGTAATTCAGCCACCCTTACAGTAAGACTCTGGGCTTGGTTTTTGACAATATCAGCTCTCTTACTAGAAGAAATAAAGTTTTTTTTTTTTTCAGAGTACAACTGGAAACATTGAGGTTTTTTATGTGGCACTTAAGCCGTGACTCAGCAGCCCTGAGCTCATCTTGCTCTTTCACCACTTCGTCTAGTGTAAGTAGGACCAACCAACCAGCTTCCTTATACTCCTCATTCTGACAAAATTACAGAAAAGCATCAAATATGCGATCACCCAGAGCCTCACTTCTCAAAAGTACTTGATCTATTGGTGGTGCTGTTTTGCATATTAATGTTGCCACCTCACATCACGGATTAGCAGAGCCCTCTTTACTAAGGGATACAGGGTCATCAGTGCCTTTATCATTAATCAAATTGGAGAACCAATTTAGGAGTTCATCCTTATGATTTTGTCTTTCTAGAACTACTCCCATTACCAAATGTATTAGACTGGGTTCTCTAGAGAAACAAAACCAGTAAAGATTATGTACATAGAGAAAGAGAAATTTATCTTAGGAAAATGGCTCACACACTTATAGAACCTGGCAAGTCCCAAGTTCTTTTATCAAATATCAAGCTGGAGGCTTTTCCTGACTCATGCAGCTGCAGGGGCTGAGGAGCTCAAGGCTGGCAGGCAGTATACTGGCTGTTGACTCCAATGAATGATGAATCCAAGATCTCCAGGCCAAATGGTAGATTTTTCACTCACAGACAGTTGTAGGCAGAATCCCAGTCCACAGAAGAGTGTCTCTTTTCCCAGGATGTCCATAAATATACTGGAATCAGGCTACACCCCTAGGGAAACTCCTTTTCAATGGATTGGCTGCTCAAAACATATACATCTGATCCCATCATTGGAACAACCCACATCACAATTGCTTAAACCACACAGAATTGTGGTCCAGCCAAGTTGACACACAGCTCCAACTACCACAGATGCAAAGACAAAAATAGACTAAAATTCAAAGGTTGGAAAAAGATATATCAAGCAAATGGCAATGAAAAAAGAGCAAGAGTGGCAATATTAATTTCTGATCAAATAAACTTTAAGACAAAAACTACCATAAGAGACAAGGAAGGACATAATATAATGATTAAAGAATTAATTGGAGAAGAGGATGTAACCATAATAAATACCTACACACCCAATGAAAGAGCCCCCAAGTACATTAATCAGACTTCAGCACAACTGAAAATGCCAAATATACCACTTTCAGTGAAAGACAGAACAATTGGGAAGAAACTCAACAAAGACACAGAAGTAAACATTACAATCAATTAACTTGACCTTATAGACATCTACAGAGCACTTTACCTAATAACAGCATAATATACTTTCTTTTCCAGTGTACATGGAACATTCTCCAGGATAGATCATGTGTTAGGTCACAAAGCAAGCCTCAATAAATTTAAAAACAATGCAATACTGCAAAGCGTCTTCTCAGGTCACAGTGCAATAAATTTAGAAATCAACAGTAGGAAGACCAAAGGAACCAACCAAAATAGAAAGGATAATATCAGGATACTATGAAGAACTGTACTCCAACAAATTTGAAAACCTAGAAGAAATGGACAGATTTCTAGAAACACACTACTTACCTAAACTAACACAGACAGAGGTAGAAAATTTGAACATACCAATAATAAAAGAAGAAAGTGAACAGGTCACAAAACAATTACCAACAAAAAAAAGTTCTGGCCCAGATGGTTTCACTGGAGAATTCTACCAAATACTCAGAGAAGAGCTAATAATAATCTTATTCAAAGTATTCCAGAAAAGGACACAATACTCCCAAATTCATTTTATGAAGCAAGTATAACCCCATAATATAAGGATAAAGTTAAGGATCCTAATTTATGGCATAATGACATTATCAAGCATAACTATCAATGAACCCGCAACAGAAGATAAACTAGATGACTGGAACCTCCTAAAAATTAAATGCATATGCACATCAAAATACTTCAACCATAGAATAAAACAGGAACCTACAGATTAGGGAAAAAAATTGACAGTGACCTATCTGACAAGGGTCTAATCTCTAAAATATATTGAAAATTTCAATACTTCAACAACAAAAAGATAAACGATCAATCAAATAATTGACAAAGGACATGAACAGACACATCACCAAAGAAGACATTAAGACATCTATCAAACATATGAAGAGGTGCTCATGATCATTAGCCATCGTTGTTGTTAGGTACCATTGTCAAAATTACAATGGGAAACCATCTCACCCTGCAAAAGTGGCACTGATCAAAGTAATAGAAAACAACAAATGCAGTCGAGGTTTCAGGGGGACTGGAACTCTAACGCAATGCTAGTGGGATTGTAAAATTCTACAGTCATTATGGAAAATGATACAGCTTTTCCTCAAAAATCTAGAAATAGAAACACCATACCATCCAGCAATCTCACTCCTAGGTATATATCCTAGAGATATATACCAGCAGTGAAATAAAAGCAGTGATACAAACTGACACATGCCCACCCAAGTCCATTGCAGCGTTATTGACAGTAACAAACAGATGGAAACAAGTGTCTATCAATGGATGAATGGATTAAAAAAAATGTAATACATACAGTGGAGTACTATACAACAATAAAGAATAATGATGAGTCCATGAGCATCTTATAACATGTATCAATCTGGAGAACATTATGCTGAGTGAATTAAGTCAAGCACAAAAAAATAAATATTGTATGAAACCACTTTTATAAAAAGTCAAGAATAGGTTTGCACACAGAGAAAAACATTGTTTGATGTTTAAAAGGATGGGAGGTGGAGGAAGGGAGAATCACTTACTAGATCATAAACATGTGTTAACACTGGTGAAAGGAAAGGCAATTACACAACA
>NW_006922222.1:836801-838502 GCF_000298275.1 Orycteropus afer afer | reverse complement strand
AGTCGATTCAACTCATAGTGACCCCCCCCTTGGGTTTCAAAGGCAGTATCTCTATGGAAGTAGATTGCCCAATCTTCCTTCCAAGGAGTGGCTGGTGGGTTTGCTGCCAGCATTCTGGTTAGCAGTCAAATGCCTTAGGCACTATGCCACCAGAGCTCCCATATATAGGTATAATGGTGGGCATTTGTATATGCATATTTGTATGTGATTCATATATATTCATATATATAATAGAGTGCCTAGGTGGGACAATTATGGAAAAGTTCTTAGACCTATCCTAAGCACCAGAGTTTCAGGGAACATCTAGATCTATTGGCATAACAGAGTTCATAAAGATAATGTTCTACATCTTAGTTGGTGAGTGGCATCTGGGGTCTTAAAAGCCTATGAGTGGCCATGTAAGACAGTTATCCACACATAACAACAACACAACAACAACCCATCTGGAACAAAGGAGAGTGAAGGAAACCAAAGACTCAAGGTAGCAATATGTCCATTAGTGGCTCATGTGAACCACAGCATCCTCTAGCCTGAGACCAGAAGAACTGAATGGTGCCATTCTGTCATAACTGACAGCTCTGACAAGGGAGAGGCACAACAGAAGCTTCTGGTTAAAATGGGAGAGAAGTGTAGAGCAAAACTCAAATTCATAAACAGAGACCAGACTTACTGGGCTGATAGAGACTGGGGGAACATTTGAGACTACTGCCCTAGGACATTCTTTCAACCTAGAACTGAAGCCACTCCTGGAGGTCATCTTTCAGGCAAACAACAGACTAGCCTATAAAATAAACAATCTGAGGAATGAGCTCTTTAGAACAGTCAACTACATGAGACCAAACAGACAGTATTTTCCCAAAAACAAAGACAGGAGTCAAGGAGGGGCAAGAAAACAGGAGAGACAGAAATGAGGAAGGTAGAGTGGAAATGGGGAGAATGCTGACAAATTAAGGGGATAACAATAAACGTCATGCAACAATGTGCATATAAATTGTTGAAAAGGAAATATATCTGCTGTGTAAAATTTTGCCTAAAACACAATTAAAAAAAAATTTTCAAAAAGAACACATAAAGACAGATTCCCTCCACAGATCTAAAGGAAGCAAGTTTCAAAAGCCACAAAAGTCCCTCTCCCTCCTAACTGTATGTTGTCACTGTTGTTAAGTGCTGTCAAGTCTTCTCCAACTCACAGAGACCTCACGTACAGCAGAACGAAACACTGCCCAGTCCTGTGCCGTCCCGTGATCATTGCTGTAACTGTATAGCAAGGACTATTCTGTTGACAGTCTCCACTTTATATACTATTTTCTACACTGCTGTGACTGTATTAAATCCATATGTTTCAGCAGATTCCTACCTGAGTCCATAAAACACAGGCAACTCTTTGCATGGTCTTTTGACTTTGCTCATTTAGAAAAATCTAATTATTTTCCTGAAGTTCTGCAGGTGGCACAAATAATTTGCACTTGACTGCTAACTAAAGGTAGACCCCACCCAGCAGTACCATGAAAGAAAGATGAGTGATCTGCCTCCATTAAGATTATAACCACAAAGACCTATGAAGCAGTTCTACTCTGTTAACACATGGGGTTGCTATGATTTGGAACTGACTCAATAGCAACTAAAAAATTATTTTCCCAAAGATCTTCAGCAGCAGAGAAGTCTCTGTCTTAGTAGAGATAGTGGAAAGGTCAAACATAA
>NW_006922222.1:833687-835916 GCF_000298275.1 Orycteropus afer afer | reverse complement strand
ACGAGCCAGATCCAGCAGGATCACTGTGATCCGTAGGTTTTATTGGCTGGTTTTTCTAAGCAGATCACCAGGTTTTCTTCCTAGTCTGTCTTAGTGGTGGCTGCACATAAGGTACACGGGCCAGGAGTCAAACCTCGGTTTCCAAATGGAAGGTGAGAATTTTACCACGGAACCACCCATGACTCCCTCCCGACCTTTATCTAACCAAAAAAAAAAAAACTCACTGACATCTAATCAATTGGACTCATAAAGACTTCTCCTTGGGTTTCTGAGGCAGTATCTCTACGGAAGCAGATTGCCCAATCTTCCTTCCGAGGAGTGGCTGGTGCCTTATAGTTAGCAGTCTAATTCCTTAGGCACTATGCCACCAGAGCTCCTAGTCTTTACCTAATGTCTTAAAAAGCTATGAGTGGCAATGAGGCAAAATAGCCAGTAGGGGACAGGACGCGGAACAGAGCTATAAAAGAGGAACAAGTAAGGTCTACGGAGATGAGGGACTAAGACCCAGAAGATCAGCTAAGGTGGGCAAGAGCAAACATCTTCTCAAGGACTATGCTGACAGGATTCAGAATTGCAGCATACTGGAAAAGGCAGCATCAAATGTAACAATGAGATGCTCTGTCCTAACAGAAGCTGATTCCCTACTCTGCCCTATAGTGCTGAGAGTGGTCAGAAAGTTGCCAAAGACTACAGGTAGATCATGCCTCAGACTGAGAAAGGTTAAGATGGGAGACTGCACGTTATTAAGAGCAAGACTACAATTAATTTACTAATACACAAAACTTGTATGATATTTAAGATTTTAAAGGTGATTGATTCTACTGTGAATATTAGAGAATTTGTTCTTTAGCAGAGATGGTTAAAAAAAGTATAATCTCATGTTCCAACTCTGATAGACTGGTAGCTGGCTGATAGTGGCTACAGCTGCAGCTGCACTGAGCAATATCCTAGGACTACATCCAAGCTGAGCAAGATGGGGTGCTGGGATAGATTAATGATGTCTGCCCAGATCCCAGGAGCTGGAAGCATGGACATATACACCAGGGCTTCTTCAAATTCAAAACCCAATTTAAAACTGTACAAAACTGTAAGAAAAAAAGTAGGTGAATATTTATCTGGTATTAGAATGTTAAAGTGTGTAAGAATATAAGGAATAGAAAAAGTCATGAAAAAATCTAAACAAAAATCTAAAATATTTGGGTATCAAAAAGTATTCAAAATAAAAACAGGAAAAGTATTTGTCATGAATGTGACAAAAGCATTATGTATTTATTTAATACATAAAATGATTTTATGACTCACTAAGAAAAATGTTAATAATCCAATAGAGAAATGAGTGACAAATATGAAGAGATACTTCTTTAAAAAAATTAAAAATGGCTCTAAAGTCTAAGTTACAAATGCATATAGTCATATTCAAAGAAATAATTAAAGCACTCATGAGACAGTATTTATTGCTTATAAAATTAGAGAAGATTAAAAATACAGACTACTAAGCATGTGGTCAGCATGTGGTCAATAAACACTTTTATATTCTTAGGAATATAAATTCATGTTACATTTAGGGGAATAATTAGAAATATTTCCAGTGATCCATTTACAGGAAATGAATTTAAGGCACTAGGGCAGAATTGGAGATCAAGAATAATAATCATTCAGTTTTATAATAACAACATTTTGAAAAAACGTAAATTCCAACACTAGGGGAATGGTTGAATAAATATTGGCTTATCCATCAGCAGAATTTTATGAAGTCCTTTAAAATGTTCTGAAATACTTCTAATAACTTGGGAAAATGTTCACTACATGATTTGTGAGAAAAGAAAGACTTTCATATCCCAATTATGTATTTCATTACATAGTTTATTATGTTATATTTTTACACAATATTTCATTTAATTAGATTACATCATGTCATATCCTATCCTATGTCATTTTGCAGGAATATAAAAAATATTCACAAATAGTTTGGTTGTGATTATGGGTAAATTTTATTTTCTTCATTATATGATTCCATATTTTCCCAGTAAAAACAAATAAACATATTAAATATTGTAACTCATTATTTTTTAAAATATATCAGGAGGTAGCACATGATTGAGAAGCAATGGTACTGAAGGAAGAAGCCCAAGCTGCACTGAAGGCACTGGCAAAAGACAAGCTTCCAGGAATTGACAGACTAGCAACTGAGATGTTCTAGCAAGTGGAGCCAATGCCGGAAACACTTGT
>NW_006922222.1:827887-828927 GCF_000298275.1 Orycteropus afer afer | reverse complement strand
TGTGGATATTATCCTATCTATCACTAACAGTGCTGTACTTCAGGACAGATCTTCAAACACTCTTTTTGATGATAAATGTCATGCTATTCCTCTTCAATTTATTATTCACAGCATAGTAGATCATATGGTTGTCTGATTCAAAATGGCCAAGACTGGTCCATTTCAGCTTACTAATGCCTAGGATATCGATTTTTATGTGTTCCATTTCATTTTTGACAGGTTCCTTTTTTCCACGTTCTGATTATTAAAGGATGTTTGCAACTGTTTCTCCTCAGTTTGAGTCATGCCATGTCAGCAAATGGAGGTTCCAAAAGCTTTACTTTATCCAATAAGATTAAGGTTAGTTCTACTCTGATGAGGCACTCTTTCTCAGTCATAATTTGAGTGCCTTCCAATCTAAGGGGTTCATCTTCCAGCACTGTATCAGACAATGTTTCAGGGCTATTCATAAAGTTGTCCAGTAATGTATCAGAGAGTGTTTCTCTGCTATTCATAAAGTTTTCCCTGGCCAATTCTGATAAGTGGACGGCCTCTTCCTTCTTCCAAGTCTGTCTCAGTCTGGAAGCTCCATTGAAACCTGTCCACTGTGGGCAACACTGCTAGCATTTGAAACACCATTGGTACAGCCTCCAGCCTAACAACAACACACAAGCCATCACAGTAGGACAAACTGACAGACAAATCTGTCTCCCTTAGCTGTTCCAAACCTCTCCACCGACTTCCTGGCCTTTCCCCTACCTGTTCCAACTGTCAGCCCTGGCTTCTTCCCATGGCTTCCTGCCTTGGGTGTGTTCTCTCCTTCCCAGGGCACATAGAAAGTAAGCAATATGCCCAAAGACTCTCCATTTTTAAGGAATAATAATAATAAAAGAACTAATGAAAGGCTGAGCTAACTGACTAGATGAGTAGTCCTCAAACTTGAGAATGTATCAGAATCCCCTGAGGGCCAGTTTAGACATAGAATGCCAGGCCCCACTCCCAGAGTTTCAGATTTAGTAGGTCTGGTGTGGGGCCTGGGGATCTGTATTCCTAACAAGTTC
>NW_006922222.1:817849-826682 GCF_000298275.1 Orycteropus afer afer | reverse complement strand
GGCTTCTTGGATTATTTGCTCAGCATACAGATTGAATAAGTATGATGAAAGGATACAACCCTGACACACTCCCTTCCTGATTTTTAACCATGCAGTATCCCCTTGTTCTATTCTAATGACAGCCTCCTGATCTATGTACAGGTTCCTCATGAACACAATTAAGTGTTCTGGAATTCCCACTTTTCTCAATGTTATATCTAATTTGTTATCATCCACACAGTTTAATGCCTTTGTATAGTCAGTAAAGCACAGGTAAACATCTTTCTGGTATCCATTGCTTTCAGTAATATCCAGCTGACATCAGCAATGATATCCCTATTCCACATCCTCTTTTGAATCCAGCTTGCATCTTGGGAAGTTCTCTGTCAATATACTGCTGTAACCATTTTTAATGATCTTCAGCAAGATTTTACTTGCATGTGATATTAATGATACAGTTTGGTAATTTCTACATTTTGTTAATCATCTTTCTTTTGAATGAGCACAAATATCCAACTCTCCCAGTCAGTTGGCCAGGTCTCTGCCTTCCCAATTTCTTGGCATAACAGGGCATCCACTTGTTCAAACATCTCAATGAGTATTCTGTCAATTCCTGCAACCTTGTTTTGAACTCTTCTAAAGGCATATCAGGAGCTCTGGTAGTGCTGTGGTTAAAGCATGGGGCTGCTAACCAAAATGTTGGAGGTTCAAACCTACCCACCAGCCCCTCAGCAAGAGAAAGATGAGGCAGTCTGCTTCCATAAAGATTTACAGCCTTAGAAACCCTGTGGGGCAGTTCTACCCTGTCCTGTAGGGTTGCCATGAGTCCAAATCAATTCGGTGGCAGTGGATTTTAAAGGAACCTCAGAATAAAGTACTGGCAATCACATCTGAAAAGGCACAGCTGTAAAAATTCTATGGAGAGCACTTCTACTCTGAAATACATATGGTCGCTATGGTCACCATGAGTTAGAATCAACTCCACGGCATCTGGATTTGTTGTTGTTGCTGTGATCCATTTATTCATTAGATAGAGTACCTGGAAAGTGCAAACAGTTAACATGCTCAGCTGCTAACCAACTGGTTGGCGGTGGTTTGAGTTCACCCGGAGGTACCTCAGAAGAAAGGCCTGACTATCTCCTTTTTAAAAATCAGCCACAGAAAACCCTATGGGGAACATTCTACTCTGACACACATCGGGTTGCCATGAATCAGAGTTGACTAGATATTAATTTTTTTAATCCATTAGGATTTTTTCATGTAGAATTTTTGTTTGTGTTCATAGGCTTCCAGTGTTCATCCTGGTGATTATAAACAAGAAAAGAAAATACAAGCCTCCTACAGAGAGCAACCCTTACATTTCCCCAAAGATGTTTATAACATGGGTGGTTTATAGAAGACATCCCAATAATGAGGCTTGACCCTGTTGGTTAAACTTGACTTATCTTTCCAGACACATGTTATAAAGATAAGGAAAGAATTCCCTAAGAACATGACTCAGAACCAGTCTCCGGGGAATAACAAGCTATGCATTATTGATTGTCATGACTTTTCTGGAGAGTACAACAAAATGGTTAAATCCAGACTCTAAAAGCCTCCAGCACGTTCTAAATGGGCCGATAGCATTGTTCCCAAAGGCCAGCCTACATGAAGGTTTAATGCTTCTTCACTGAAAAAGCATCCTACATATCACCTTCTGTGGAATGGAAATTAAAAGCCGATGCCACAACCAGCTACCAATGAGTACCCCTCTACTTTCTGAGAGGAAACAATGAGATGAAGAAATGATAGAAAAGGAGACTGTGTATCAATTACTGGCATGTGTACTCTCTTTGCTATTAATCAGAATCCAGGGACACTTTTTGGTGTTTTTAGTCTTTGACCAAGGACACACAATGCTGGGAACCAGCGTGCTATAATGGACGACCTCCTGGAAGTTTGTACAAACTGAAATCTTCCAGGATTGTCTTGCAAAGTGGTGACTTTCTATCAGATTTTGGCCATTTCCTTCCCCTAATTCAGGTCCACAATCCCTTATCCAGAGCCCTTGGGCCAGACACATTTTGGAATTCAGATTTTTCGCAATTCAGGAAAGTAATGTGGCTCATATACTCTATATTACCCAACACCCTCAGCACAGTCACGGGTAGCACTTGGAAATCAAATTTCTGCCGCAAAATGTACAGCTAGCCTCACTAACTGAGATAAATAAAAATCTTAAATAGCCTCCTATCAGTTCAGGTCAGATTTTGGCACCAAATGAGTTTACTGAGCACTCACTTTTTAAAAAGCTTTCTGTTTTCAAACCTTACTGGAATTTGGAATTGCAGCTCAGAAACTGTGAATCAGTCACTTCCACCAAACACCCCCCCACCTTCACCTTTGTGTGACATTTTTATTATCCACAGTTTACAAATAAGAAAATAGAAACAGAAAGTAACAGAAATAGGAAGACAGTCATTCGCTCAAGGTCACCCAGCTTGTTGGAACTCCAACCTGCCTGGTTCCACTGCTAAGTCTTCCTCCTAACTCCAGACTAGAGTAGCCAATGCATCTTAGGCACAGTCACCAATTTCTGTCAGTGGAGGCTTTCATGATACGATGATGCTAAACAGGTTTCAGAGGAGCTGTGAGACTAAGATGAACGAGGAAGGAAAGCATGGTCATCTACTTCCGAAAACTGGCCAATGAAAATGCTATGGACCTCAATTGTCCAACCTGCAACCATCATGGCACGGCACAGGATAGTGCAGCATTTTGCTCCATTGTGCTTGAGGGTCTGTCTCGACAGCAGCTAGCAAGAACAGACAGGGCATGGGCATGCTCACCAAATTTCACCTTCAAAGTCTGAAGAAAGAATCCCTGAGGATAAGAAGAAAGGAATAGCCTAGACAATTCATCACAAGATGGTGTGCTGGTGAAGGTGTTTGGAGAGAGGGCACTTGGAGATATGGATCATGACCTCTCTCTCCCAGAAGGCCATGGTCCTACCTTCCCAGTGATTAATGTCTGCCTCCAGAATCATGAGCAGGAAAACCACTGCTCTGTCCCCTTAGGGACTGTTGTTTGATCTTTTGTTTCTCGGCCCAAAAGTACAGAACATTTCCAATTAGGTACCCTTTCACTCCCCTTCACACCAATGCTGAGTCTACTTTCAACCAGGACTATTCCCAGGAGACAGGAGGTGTGGAAAATACAATTGTGTTTGATTCTCTCCACCTGACCATTCTCCTGCATATTCCCAGGAGAAATGAGCCCAAAAGTGATCTGAAGCCTGACACAGAGCTAAAGAAAAGAAAAGCTCTTGGCTCTAACCTGTCATCTCTCAGACCATCTGCCCTGTACTTTGGTTATGAATGGTTCTCAGTTTCAGGGTTGTGTTAATCTATTTTCCTATCACACCTGCATTTGCAGCTGGCTGTCTTTTACAGACAAACAAATTTAGCACCCCAGCTCTGGTGGCACAGTGCCTAAAGCAGATGACTGCTAACCAGAAGGCTGGTGGTTCAAACCTACCAGCCACTCCTCAGAAGGAAGGCTGGACAATCTACTTCCGTAATGATACTGCCTCAGAAACACAAGGAGGGGTTGCTATGAGTTGGATTTGACTCGACAGCAGTGATTTTGTTTGGTATGGGAAACTTTCTGAGTCAGGCAGTTTTCACTTCATGGCACTGAACTGGCCTAGGAAGGGTCAAGACTATCCTTGGTACCTCAGCTCTTTGGGAAGAACAGCTCAAAGCAAAGCTCTGGTTTTCCAGAGAAGCTAGTGAGAAGCACTGGTTCCTAACTAAATGTTTGCTTGAGGGGTTGGGGTGGGGAGGAGGTGGTTTCATAGAAAACGAGTCCTGTGCCCCTTTGTGCTTTAAATTCAGCAGCAGCTGTTCCCTCAGAAGTTTAGCCAGTTACACAGGGTGCAGCCAAGGTGCTGCTTCGGCGGGTGGGGGGCTGACATTAGCACAATTCTTAGCACAATTCCTCCAGCAAGGGAAAGTCTTTTTCAGAAGGGCTTGGATTCTCCCTTCCCAATTGAATGAAACAAAGAACTCTCTGTCAACTGAGAGAATGCATGGAGATTTCAGCATGGTGTATTTAAAGAGAAAGAAAGAGTTTCCATAAATCCTTGAGTCATCAAAGCTGAACAAACCCTCTAATCCCTAGAGCCAGCAGCAGTGTGCTGATGAGTGTTTAAACACACACGTTATTATTGTTTAGTTGCCATTAAATCAGCTCTAACTCATGGAAATCTTGGGTAAAACAGAATGAAACACTGCATCATCTTCATGATTGGACATACATAGCCACACACCACACATATATCCATATACACCCAATGCATATACACAACACATACATACATACAACACATACACACCCACATACTCACATAAGTACACACTCCCATGCACACAAAGCATACAGACACTCATACACACAACACATATACACACAACACACAAATATAACACACACACACACTAATACACATATATACAAAAGACACATATACAACAAACATACACAAACACACACAGAGACATCAGCAAAGGCATACACATATACACATTAGACACACCACTCAGGGTGAATTTATTTAAAGCATGAGGTCTTGTAATTATAACACATTCCCTGTATTCAACACTATTCAATTATATGTGGAGTTTATAACCCTTTCATGACTGCATCATTTTCTGTTTTGCATTTTTTTTCTTGATGCCATGTGTTCTCAGTATTTCAGGGATGCTGAAATCAAAGGAAAAAAAAATTTTAGGTAATGTGGATTTTGTTACAATTATGCAGGACACACACATCCCAAGCAAAGTTTGGTGGTAAGGATTGGTTGGGTGGGGGCCATTTCTTTAGATTCATGCAATTTCCTATGTCCCCACAAGATGGCAGCAGGTACTACAACTGGGATAGCAGCTTCCCAAGAAACCTGAGAGGCTAAACCTGGTGGGTGACAGCTATCCCATGGGTCACAAAAGAGTTAAACACCACTTTTCAGAAGAAAGTGTGTGTGTGTGTTCTTGCAAATCTGCTCCAGGCTATGGAGCTGTACACTGGATAAGGAGGTCCTCCAGTCTTGCTACATCATACTCTCACCTCTTCTTCCCTCCCAGATATTAGGAATCTAGGGTCCAGACTAACTCTGGGACTGCCTTTTCCTCCCTTTGATGTTCCAACCATGATGACAGCCCAGACACATCTGTTAATTTTTAACTAATTCTGCTGTCTCAGCTTCCAAACTGCTGGTCCTGGCTAGCTCTTTGGGGACAGGGGTAGGGTGAAGTGTTTCAGGGATGTATGTCTGGGATGAGACAAGGATGTCAAGGAGGCAGAAGGCACAGGGGGAGGAAGCACTCTGGGAGCCTGGCCCTGAGGTTACTGGAGAGAAGGGTTCAGAATCTCTGCCTTTTCAGTGTGATACACCACTATTTACAAAGCCACTTGGCAGGTTTTAAATCACACTTGGTATGAATACAGAATGTCAACACTGCTTTGCTTCTAGATACTGCAGAATAGAAACAGAAACAGACTCATGTGAGAGTGAAAAGAATCCACAAAGATCTTCCTTCCCCTTCACCTTACTGATGATGAAACAGAGGCTGGGGGTTCATATAACTTGCCCAATGACAGAGTTGACATTAGAAGAGAGTTCTCCAGATTCAAGTTCTTTCTAAATGCTACTATGAAAATGGAAAAATTTTCAACTTCTTTGTCTATATAAAAGCAAGACTAAAAATAATGATTAATAGTAATTGCTTTTCATCTATGGCGAATTATACAGGAACTTCCAGGCATATCACTGATATGCCTCAGATTAATTTTTTGCCAGCAACAGTGACTCTAAACCCAGAACTGGCTACTTAATTTGCAGAGCCTGGTGCAAAATGAAAATGGGGTGTGCTAGCCAGGGGCAAGGAGCTCGTTCTTTCTTTCCCATGGGCATGCCACCCTAACTCACCACTGATGGGCAAGCTCCAAAGGTCTTCAAATAGTGGGATGCATTTGGTACATGGGTCAGGGGTAGGTGGGTGAGAGGTCCCCTCTGAGTTTCATGTCAAACATCAGTTTGGATAAGGGAAAACTGCTCTCAAGTTCTACCCCACAATGCAGTTGAGTGCACACCCATCCTGACCCTCCCCAGGTCCACTGGGGGCAGAGTATGACAGTGGAACAAGGGTCTCCCCAACAGATGCAACTCGTTCTCCACCTGGTGGATGGTGGCAGCATCTGTGTGGCAGGAACCAGGTAGCAAAAGGATTAGTGAGAAAGTGGCTGAGAATCTTTCACCAGCAGGCTGAGAAGTAGCAGCAGGTAGCACCGTGCCTGAGCTGAGGCTCCAAGCCTTGGCAGTGCACCACTGTGCCGTCATACTGCATTTACAAAACACAAATTCGAATGTAAAATGAAATCAATGTGCTCTGTCAACTTTCACCCAAATCACAATGAAAAGAAATGTGTGTATGTGTGTGTGTGTGTGTATCTCAAAACTGCAAATGCAGAGTGTGAAGCCTCAGGCACAAGGCCTTTCTGATGCATGCACCTCCTGAATGCAAGGTTACATGCCAAGGAAGGCAGCCCTGACTAAACCTTATGGATGTATGTTCAGTCTTCTGTTGCTTATATAGCATAACTGACTTCTCAGAGCTTGAAAGAACTAGAGGAACAGTGCACAGCTAGGCTTACCAGTGGATACCATGCCTCAAACCTTGAATATTCTCTTGAAGTAATTTTAGGACAATTTAGACCCAGGATGATGCAAATAGTTAATATGCAAAGCTACTGGCCAAAAGGTTGACCCCATGTGTGGTGGAGAACTGTGCTCTTTAGGGGTCTCCAATAGCTGATTCTTCACCGTGCCTTTCTTCTGAGACACCTCTGGTTGGATTGAAACCTCCAACTTTTTAGTTAGGAACCAAGTGCATTAAACATTTACACTATTCAGGGATTCCTAATTAACTATTATGTAATATTTACTAGCATGGAGTAACGTCTTGTCAATGGCATTTGAAAGGCAACTCAAAATTTTTCAAATACACTTAGATAATAACTCCACATGAGGTTTTATTTCTTGCAGCATAATAGACTATCATATTTTGTCACCACCAGCACACCCATGTAAATAATGCACACACACGTATAACACAGGGTACGTCAAAAATTCTGGAATAGTGTGCCGATGTTTTCATCACGCGTGTCTCGCAACATTTCCAGAAGTGAATCTCAGCATCATTTATCCGCATTCAATAGCTAAAAATGTTACCTTTGATCATATTTGTACAGTAAAGGTATAAGCCATAGTCAAGAAGTCATGGATCTTGCCCAAAAACAAAGTTCAGAAGGGAGAAAAGATGGGTGAATGGAAACAGGGAACCCAGGCAAGAGTAGGAAGAGTGCTGTTATATGGAGGGGATTGCGATTAATGTCATGAAAACAAATGTGTATAAATTGTTGAATGGGAAATGAATTTACATTGTAAACTTTCACCCAAACCATAGTAAAATATTAGAAAGAAAAAAGAGAGAGAGAGAATTGAAATAATCAATTCCAACTAAGATAACAGAACTCTTGTAAGAGATCCTCTTGAAAAGCAAATGAATGAATTTGGGGACCTGTCTAGAGATGCAGGTTTTCTCTAGGGGGGTTCTGGTTCAGTGCAAGTCCTATTCTATCATGTCCCAAATGAAAAGACCACCCAAAAACTCCCAAATCAAGGTGGGCTCCTCTGTTCACCAAAGGTCTTGAGTCAACTGAAAATGACATTAACATTAGAAATGACTCTGGTTGGCTAGGCTAGTATCAAAAATGGCTTGGATCGAAGACTGTCAATTCCTGGAATGGTAATAACAAAAATAAAAAATACTGAATGTTCTTTGGAAAAATTTTAAAAAAAGAAGAAATCATGGGTCAAGTTCGGAAAATAAACAATTGAAACTCCATTTTCTCTGGGGCAGTTTGTGGCTGAGCCTGAGAGTGATGGGATTCTTTGTAGCCAATCTGCACCCAGGTAGGTCCTGACCAGCCTGGGTGAAGGGCTGCATGCAAGGCTACCACAGCACAAGCACAGGCTGGTCCCACAGCAGGCAAGCAGGGCTGTTGCCTGCACACACCCAGGTCCCGTGGTACCAGCCACATGTGAAGCCAAATGGCGGGACACTGCAAGTACGTATGTGCATTGCTGGGCCCTGTGGGTCCCAGGTGGGCAGTTGGACCCATTTCATCCCAGCAAGGAACATATGATCTTTCTTTCTGTGCCTGTGGTTTTCATGCCTGCCCCATGGTAGTAACACAGGCAGGATATTCAAATGACCAGAGTGTGGCGGCTGAACTGCTGGGTGGCAAGGTGGATTACATACAGTTATGGGGCACCAGCCAAATCCTCCTGAGTGGCCTCTCCAACCCATGGTACAGAGACCCATGTACCTCTTGGGCCTGAGGCTGGCCGCCCTGATGAGGGCTGTTTCCAGGGCAGAAAAAAGTGATTTTTTCCCTACATTGGACAAAATGGTTTGCAGAGTAGGGAAGGAATCCTACTGAAAGAAAGGCTGTTTTAGAAACTCAAAGGTAGGCTGGTGAGGATCTGCTGCTGGGAATCAAACTTCAGTGTCAATAGTCACTAAGATGAAGACTTAACATTAAATCCATAATACAGGAAAAAAAAATGAAATTGAAGTCAGCAATACTTAAAAAAACGCTATAGCACACTTATGAAAATAACATGGGTAATTGTATGGTATGCAAAAATGTATAAAGCATATGTCATTTGCATAAAATACGGTAGATATTCTAAAAAGTCCTCCCAGTATCAGTCTATAAATGCAAAAGCATAAACACAAATAATAATAAAAAA